>NC_135312.1:54200975-54506627 GCF_048772815.1 Callospermophilus lateralis | reverse complement strand
TAAGAAAACAATTCTGTTTATAATAACATTAAAAAGAATAAAATAGTAATAAACCTAACTAGGGTGGTGAAAAAAAATTCCATTATAAACTACAGAAGATTGCTAAAAATTTAATGCCACAAATAAATGAGAAGACATGTATGTTTATGGAAGCAGACTTAATATCTTCAAATGCCAATATTATCAAGTGATACATAGATTCAGTACAATTCTTTTTTTGGGGGAAATATTTTTTAATTAATTTTTTATTTGTATATGACATTGGAATGCATTACAATTCACATTACACATATAGAGCACAATTTTCCATATCTCTGATTATATACAAAGCATATTCACATCAATTTGTGTTATGTAAAGCTCAATGGCAATGTTTGCAGAAATAGAAAAACCCATGCTAAAACTCATATGAAATTTTAAAGGACCCCAAATAGCAAAAATAGCCCTGAAAGAGAAACAAAATGTAGGACTCCTACTTCCTAATGGTAATACACTTACACAGGTATGGAACTTAAAACAATGACTTAAAGACAGGAGTACAGAATAGATACATATCTAGAATACATACAGAACTTCTACAATTCAACAACAAACCACACAAATAACCTGATGAATATGGGTCAATGACTTGAATAAAAAATTCTACAAAATGACATATAAATGCCCAACAAGCATATGAAATGAAGCTCAACATCAGTAGTCATTAGAAAAATGCAAATAAAAACTACAGTGAGAGATTGCCTCATACCCTTTAGGATGACTGTTATCAAGATGTCAGTGCTAGTGGGAATGTGAAGAATCTGAAAATTTGGGCCCTGTGGAATTATAATATGAGGCAACTGCTATAGAAACCAGATGTAGTTACTAAGCAAATAAAAAATATAACTATAGTATGATCCAGCAATATCACTCCTGTTTATATATCCCAGAAAACTGAAAGCAGGGTCTCAAAGAGATTTTTGTACACTCATGCTCATAGCAGTATTATCCATAATAACCAAAAGGTGGAAGACACCCAAATGTCTATCAACAGATGAATGGATAGATGAAACATGGTACATACACACAATTAATTATTATTTAGCTTTAAAATAAAAAGAAATTTTGCCACATTTTACAAATGGATAAAACTTGATGGGCTGGGGTTGTGGCTCAGCAGTAGAGCACTCACCTCGCATGTGTGAGACCCTGGATTGGATCCTCAGCACCACATAAAAATAAACAAAATAAAGATATTGTGTCCATGCATAGCTAAAAATTATTTTTAAAAAACCCTTGAGAATATTATGCTAAGAGAAATAAGTTATAGAAGAGAAATGCTGTATGATTCCACTTGTATGTGGTATCTAAAGTAGTAAAATTCATAAATCCAGAAAAATGGTGGCTGCCCCAGCCTAGTGGAAAGAGCACTTTGGGAAATTGCTATTTAATGGGTATAGAGTTTCAGTTTTGTAAGATGAGAAGAGGTCTGGAGTTCTGTTACATAAAAAATGTAAATGTATCTGATCTAATTCCTAGGTCCTTGATTCACTTTGAGTGGATGGTGTTTTGTGCATGGTGAGAGATAGGGGTTTAGTTTCATTTTGCTGCAAATGGATTTCCAGTTCTCCCAGTACCATTTGTTGAAGAGACTGACTTTTCTCCAATATACGTTTTTGGCACCTTCGTCTAATGTGAGATAACTGTATCTAAACTGTATCTATGTGGGTTTGTATCTGTGTCTTCTATTCTGTACCATTGGTCTACATATCTATTTTGGTGCCAGTACCATGCCATTTTTGTTACTACAAATTTGTAGTATAGTTTAAGGTCTGGTATTGTGATGCCTCCTGCTTCACTCTTCTTGCTAAGGATTGCTTTGGCTATTCTGGATCTATAATTTTTCCAAGTGAATTTCATGATTGCTTTTTCTATTTCTATAAGGAATGATGTTGGGATTTTAATTGGAATTGCATCAATCTGTATAGCACTTTGGGTAGTATGGCCATTTTACAATATTAATTTTGCCTATCCAAGAGCACGGGAGATCTTTCCATTTTCTAAGGTCTGCTTCAATTTCTTTTTATAGTGTTCTGTAGTTTTCATTGTAGAGGTCTTTCACCTCTTTTGTTAACTTGATTCCCAAGTATTTTATTGTTTTTGATGCTATTATGAATGGAGTAGTTTTCCTAAATTCTCTTTCAGAGGATTCATCACTGATATACAGAGATGCATTAATTTATGGGTATTGATTTTATACCCTGCTACTTTGCTGAATTCATTTATTAATTCTAGAAGTTTCTTGGTGGAGCTTTTTGGATCCTTTAAGTATAGAATCATGTCAACAGCAAATAATGATAGCTTGAATTCTTCTTTTCCTAGCCATTCCTTTAATTTCTTTAATCTGTCTAATTGTTCTGGCTAGAGTTCCAAGGGTATCCTGCCTTGTTCCAGTTTTTAGAGGGAATTCTTCCAATTTTTCTCCATTTAGAATAATGTTGGCCTTGGGTTTAATATAGCTAGCTTTTATAATGTTGAGGTATGTTCCTAATACTGGAAAAAGTAGGTCCAAATCTTCATCATGTTGGATTAGGCCATGACTTCCTTAACATGACTCCTAAAGCTCAAGAAATAAAATCAAGAATCAATAAATGGGATGGATTCAAACAAAATAGCTTCTTCTCAGCAAAAGAAACAATCAATGAGGTGAAGAGAGAGCCTACATTTTGGGAGCAAATTTTTGCCACACGCACATCAGATAGAATACTAATCTCCAGGATATATAAAGAACTCAAAAAACTTAATACCAAAAAAAAAAAAATAAAACAGACAAACAAAAAACAACCTAATAAATGAACTAAGGAGCTGAATAGACACTTCTCAGAAGAAGATATACATTCAATCAACGAATATATGAAAAATGTTCAACATCTCTAGTAATTAGAGAAGTATAAATCAAAACTACTCTAAGATTTCATCTCACATCATTCAGAAAGGCAGTTATCAAGAATAGAAACACAATAAGTGTTGGCGAGGATGTGGGGGAACAGGCACATTCATACATTGCTGGTAGGACTGCAAATTGGTGCAACCACTCTGAAAAGCAGTATGGAGATTCCTTAGAAAACTTGGAAAGGAACCAGCATTTGACCCAGCTATCCCACTCCTCAGTCTACACCCAAAGGACTTAAAATCAGCATACTACAGGGACATAGCCACATCAATATTCATAGCAGCTCAATTCACAATAGCTAAACTGTGGAACCAACCTAGATGCCCTTCAATAGATGAATTGATAAAGAAACTGTGAGATATACATACATGTATATATGTGTATATATATATAGTGTTCTGTAGTTTTCATTGTAGAGGTCTTTCACCTCTTTTGTTAACTTGATTCTATCTAATCTATCTCTCTCTCTCTCTATATATAGATAGATATCTCACAGTTTCTTTATCTGTCTACACACACACACACACACACACACCAGAATATCACTTAGCATAAAAGAGAATAAATTATGGCATTTGCAGGTAAATGGATGGAGTTGGAGAATATCATGCTAAGCAAAGTAAGCCAATCCCAAAAAAATCAAAGGCCAAATGTTCTTTCTGATAAGTGAATGCTGATACATAATTGGGGGGGGGGGTTATGGGGAAAATGGAGCAACTTTAATTGGGCAAGGGGAAAGGAGAGATAGGGAGGAGACATGGGGGCAGGATAGATGGTGGAATGAGATGAACATCATTACCCTAGGTATATGTATGACTGCACATAGGGTGCGACACTTCATCCTGTACAACCAAAGAAATGAAAAGTTGTGCTGCAATTGTGTACCATGAATCAAAATGCATTCTGCTGTCATATATACCTAATTAAAATAAATAAATTAATTTTAAAAAATGTAAATGTACTAATCACTGCAGAACTCCACATTTAGAAATAGTCAAGATAGTGAATTTTATGTCATATTATTATTAGCCCAAAATGTAAAGAAGAAATATCTCGATTACAGATCAGTAACTCAGTATACAACTCAGTTAATATAATCGGGGTTTGTTTTCATCATGACATGCTGGTCTATTATGCATAAATTGCTTTCTGTGCAGATCATTTTCCCCAGTAATGAAATCATGCTTCTTCTTAGAAGTAGAACCACAGTGAATGAGGTTATCAGTTGCAAAAACTAAAAAGTTTCCAAAAACTCAGTAATGAACATAAATTATATTTTAATGCAATTTTTAGAATTTTAAAAACATAAAAATGAATGCAAAATATTTCATGACAAAATACCAAATCTAAATAAAGGTAGGATCACTAAAAGTGTCCTGCCATACTATATAAGAGGCAAAGGCAAAAAAAAAAAAAAAATCAGTGATACTGATCCAAGGTTCAACTTTTTTTTCCTCCACCCCCCTCTCAGGTGATCTTGAACAATCTTACCAATAAGATTGAATTTGTCTGATTGAAACATCCTCATATTTCTTTCTCTTTACCTCATAGTTCTGAGAATCTTCATTTCTCTTTTAATCCTGTCTCTAAGATGTGCTCCCAACAGGAATTTGGTGTATAGGCTTATGTTTCCCATACAGGTCTTTCCCTGATGATACATTTCTGTTGATGTTTCTGAAGTAATCCCAGATATTCAAGTCTGAATCTGCTGCTTCAACTCCTTCTTTTCTGTCAACAGCTGTAACTATTTAATTTTGAGCTCTAATTTTAATTTTGGGCCCTAACTTAATCTGTGTCTATTCCTGCTGCTCCCTTTACTTAACGTGGCCGTTGTCTTTGCTAAGTTTACTAATATAGTCATCCATCAGTTCCCATTTAAATCTTGGTTAAATCCTCAGTTGCTACCACTCAACCTCTGGAAGGAGTTTTCTTTACTCTGCAGCAACAAATGTTTGGCTAATTTTCAAGGGCTAATCACCTTTTCTATTAAATCTTTGGTGATAAATAAAGCCAGAAATGCTTCTACATACACCAGTAACATGTCACTTAAATTCCCAGATCTTATTTTTGACACTAATCTTATTCCTTGTACATTGTAAGTTTTCAGAAAGCAAGGTCCATGTATTTCTTTTCAGCATTCAGCAGAAACCCAAGATATGTGTGTGTTGAATGATCAAATAATTACTTTGAATTGTCTCATCCAGTAATTTCTCCCACATCATAAATAATAAAACACTAGGCACTTAAATGCTATTAGCTCTGAGGAGAAAACCAAGAGAAGTTCATAAAACTTCTGAGATAAAATGTCTCCTTAAGGAATTGAACATTTTCTTATTCATTTACAGGTTAGAAAGCTAAAATATTCAACATGTTCTGAGCCCAAAGGAACCATTAGGTGCAACCTAATATATTAAAACTGTCATCGTAGGATGAAATAGATATTTTCCAAGCTTAGGATGATTATTATCTCAAGCATGCTTCTGAGACTAGAGAATTTTTACATTAATTACATTCAGTAATACTCTACTGAAATTGCTATTTTGAAAGGATACAATATCAGCCTATATTTCTATACAAAACTGTTATTTTTATCTTCCACAGCAATAAGTGGAGTCTATTGCAGCTAGTGAAATAACTAATCTGATTTCCCAGATATTCTAGGAGAAAAAAGTTAATCCTAAAAAAGTGAGACATAAAGAATGTGGGTTGACAACTTCTAAATTCATTTTTAAGATACAGTTATTTGACAAGTGTTTGTTAAGCATCAACCCTGCTGAGTACTTTTTCAGGCTTGGGAGTTATGTAGAACAACGAGGAGCATTTAAAGGGCTTTACAGCTTAGGTGAACAAAACCTTATAAATTATGTATAAATAAACTGTAGTGCTAAGTCAGTTGATTCAGATTAAAAATAGAATATTAATCTTCTAAAAATCTATTTGACTCATGAAAGCTGGTTATATTTGTTCAAAGTTAACTAATAAATAATTAGATTTCTTTAGTCTTATAGGTCCAATCACTCATATATTTATTATCTCATTCAAGAAATATTTTAAAGTATTTACTGTATTCTAAAGTGCAGCCCAGGCATAAATGCATTTAGTGGCTGCTGAAGAGATTTTGATATACAGTGAGGATTTAGGACAACTGGTTTAGGGGAAGTACAGGCTTTCTGAGATGAATATGTATAAAAAAGCTGATAAACTTGATAGACTTATAACATTACAATTTCTGCATGTGTTTGATAAATCCCAATAATCTATATACTAACATGCAACTCCAGCTCTTCTGTTTCTGGTGGTTACCCCACATTGAACACACTTTCCTATGATTAGAACTGAATGCAAAAGCAATTCTACATTGGGCCAAAATAGAGTAACTGGGACTGAACTTACTATTTAATATATTCAGTTATACAGCTGCATAAAATGAACAAAATAGTTGTTTTTCAACATTGTATAACAGGAATTGCAAGACTGATTCCTTAGATAAGGCAAATAAGGTCAGTCCCTAATTCACCCTGGATTTGTGTCTAAAGACACTGTTCTGCTGCTTTGACCAAAATACCTGACATGAACAACTTAAAGGAAGAAAATTTTATTTAGGGTTCACAGTTTCAGTCCATAGATGGCCAACTCTAATGCTCTGGGCCCATGATGAGGGAGCACATTGTGGGGGAAGGGCCAAATGAAGAAAGCTCAAGGTGGGGTCAGGAAGCAGAGAGAGAGGAAGGGGCTACAGGGAATGTTCTCAGTGACCCACCTTCTCTGGCCATGCCCCACCTGCTTACAGTTACTACCCAGTTAGTCATTCAAACTAGGATGGACTGACTAGGTATAAGCTCTTATAATCCAATCTTTTTACCTCTGAATATTCCTGCATCTACAGGAGCTTTGGGGAGATGTTTTATATCCAAACCATAATAGACACTTTCTGAAGCCTGGTATAGAGCAGAAGATCTGGAGGTCTGATCTATTTAGAGACAGACTGGAATTAGGAAGGGAAATTTATCTGCATTTTGTGAATAAAGTACCAGAAAGAAGAAACTTTTGATCAAGAGTACCAGAAATCTGGATAAAAGTCCAATTAAGTCTGACTTAATACAAGTCTGCTTATAGTAAATATTCACACCAAATACCAACAAAGAAACTTGCAATAAAACTAAAATCTGAAAATTATGACCAAAACGTACTAGAAAAAATTCAAATTCCTACACACCAGAGAGGCCAGGCTAGATGACTTACTAAGACCCTGTCTCAAAATGAAAAGTAAAAATCCAAAAAGAAAAGAAGCTGTGGTTGAGTACCCCTGGGTTTGATATTCAATACTTGGGGGCAGGAGGAAGTAAAGGAACAAAATGAGATGATGAGGTAAGAATAAAAGGTACATTTTTCTAACATCCAAATTGAACATCCAAATGTGAAAAATACACATTAGATATGAGAAAGTAATTGAGTAGGATTAACAACACGTGGAAAACTATTTAAAAAATTCCAGTGAACTTGAATGCATGGCAATAAAAGCTATTCTAACCAGATTACATAAATGAAGGAAGGAGAAAGAAAGAAAGAAAGAAAGCTCACAACCTATGAGATTAAAAAAATAAGAAATCTACTATATCTTAATTGGATTCCTAGGTGAAAACAAGAAGATAAAGTATTATTAAAAGTATTTGTAGAAATTATGACCAAATATTTCTAAATTTGATGAAAACTATAAGCTCACAGATTCAAAAGAATTTAGTGACCCTAAGCTACCAAAACATAGAGAAAATAAAACCAAGTCACATCATAATCAACTGATCAACTTGATCAGAACTGTAATAAAGTAAATCCTGGGGGGTGGTGAGGGTAAGGAGGAAATATAAACAAAGCAAAGTTTAAAAACTACACAGTCTAATTAAAGGAATGACTTCTTAAAGAAAAATAAACTGAAGAATATTTTCAGATAATCTCATCAGAAATGATGTAAGGAAGCAGTCAACAAAATAGTATTTTTGTAGTACTTAAAACATTACAAAACCATAAGGCAATATAGTTAGTGTAGATTACGTTGGCAAATTCAAATTTGCCACTATTTTGTTATGGATGTTTTGCATTGGTGTTTATGAGAGATATTGGTCTGTAATTGAACTTTTTGTAACATCTTTGAAGGTTTTTGAAAACCTTTGAAAGGTCTTAATAATAGGATTATGGTGACTTCATAAAACAAGGTAGAAAGTATTCTTTACTTTTATAGTTGTCAAAATATTTATGAATAATTAGTATTATTTCTTTCTTAGGAGTTAAACAGAATTTACATACTGGCCTGGAGTTCTCTTGTGGACAATTCAGAAACCTATAATATCAAAACAGTGTGGTGTTATTAAAAAGATAAACATAGTGATAAACAGAATAGAGTCCAGAAATAGGCATATGCCTATATGGTCAGTTAATTTTTTTTGACAAAGGTACTAATATAAGTTATAGGGATAAAGTAATCATTTCAATAAACCATGTTTGATGGTTTCCCCTATAAAACACCATGTTTATATGGGAAAAAAATAAGCCTTCAGCCTAACCTCATGCCATACATAAAATTACAGTGAATTGGATTATAGACATAAATGTAACAATAACTATAAAATTTGAGGGAAAAAAACAATTATTTTGTAGTAGGCAAAGCTTTTATAGAGGGGTCATAAAAAACAAATGACAAAAACTGATAAAAAAAAACCCACTGAATCAAAATTAAAAACTTTTATTCTTAAAAGAAAATCACAATGAAGGCAACAAAGAATTAGCACAAAGACAATAATGTTACCAATATATGTATCAATCAAAGGGCTAGGAACTAGAATATACTAATAACCCCTACAACTGCAACTTTAGATTTTTGGAAATATTAATAATGCAACTATGTGGATAAAACTTAGCAATAAGTAAAAGTTAAACAATCCAGCTAAAACTGGTCAAAATACTTGAAAGATAATTCATAAAGAAGATATATAAATACCTACAATGTGTATACAAATAATCTCAATGTCACAATCATTAAGGAGATAGAAATGGAAACCACAAAGAGTTGCCTTTAATCTCACCCTGGAAAGACTAAATTCAAAAAAGACTAATGGTAAAGTAAAACATTTTGTCCAGGATGTGGTATGGTATGGTAGGAACCCTCATATTTCCTGGAGGGAATATGAAATGATATAAATATGTTGGGAAAGTTTTTAGATGTCTCCTATAAAGCTAAACTTACACTTAATACAGAACCCAGCAGTCTCAGTAGTCTTTTACATCATTGAAAACAAATGCCCACAAATATATATGCAAATGTTTACAATACCTTCATTCATAACAAACACCAGAACCAACCTAAATATCCATCAATAGATGGATTGACAATCAATTTTTACTATATACTCATAAGGGAATAGTTCTAAGCAATAAAACATTATTGATAATGCAACTATGTGGATAAATCTCAAAACAGTAAATGGAGGAAAAGTAGTCAAACAAAAGTTTCATACTGCATGATTTCATGTATATGAAATTCTATAGGTACATCAAATCTTTAATGACATATCAGATAAGTGGTGGTTTGGGATTCAGGGTAGGAAGATGGTTGATTCTAGAGAGCATGAAATAAATTTTTGGGGGTGATGGAAATATTCTGTCTTCTTTTCCTTTCTCTTTAGATTATTGAAAACAATACTATATCCTGTGCTATTTAAAAGTCTCCATCATTTTTTAAGTACTCCTCCACTCTATGGCACAAAATGTTCCAAATACATAGCAATGATAGGTGTCAGGCTGAGGTTCAGACCCTGGGAAACAGATCTGGGATGCTTGCAGGTGGAAGAAGACGCCAGGTGCTATTGGGATAATAGACATGATTTATTCAGAGGCAGCAGCAGCCCCCCAACCTAAGTCATTTCATGGGCCATTTTTTTTTGCAGGCCAGACAAAGAAGGTACATTGCCAACAGGATAACATAAGTAAACACATTCTCACAGGCAAATGATTATGACCTTGAGTACATGTGCCAAACAGGATGTTCATGACCTTGGCTGCATCCTAAACACAGAGCCCACCAGAAGCCTTGTCAAGGGAGCCTGACTATAACCATCTTGGGCCTACCCTATAATAGGTGTGTGTAACTGTTTAAAAACCACTGCCCTCAAATCAAGTACCTCTTCAAACGGAAGATACACAGCAATTAATTGAGGCTGACTGCAAAGTCATGAGGGGCCTTGGTAATGAAACAAGATGGGGCATAGGTGAGTTTGTTCTCTATAATACAATAGAGACCAATGTGGAGGACAGATTAGGTGCCACTGCATTGAAGTAAGGACTGTGGAAGAATTTCTCATTTCTATAGTAAGTGGAAGATTTTTTGACCCCTACTCAGGGTTGAAGCTTATATAGCCTGTTAAGAGGAAACAAAGATAACTTCAGTGAGAGCTTGGGGGTAAATACCAACTTACTCAGTCACTGAAATAACCATGGGATGAAAATACTAAGTCTCTAATATAAGACCTGATTCTGGACCAGGACCTCAGAGGACTAGTGGAGGCAGCCACAAACCTAACAGACAAGGAAGGCTGAACATAAAGTAAAACATACCAAGAAGTGGACAATCTTCTACTCAAAACCAAATTAAATCCCAACTAACATGAAGATGAGCTAATAAGGCAACAAAATAAACAATTTTGAGCTAAAAAAAAATCCAGGAATAGAAAATTACATGAAGAATTTAAAAATAACTATGTGTAAATTTTGCCAAGAAGTCAAAAGAAATATTTGGTTTTGCCTCAAAAACCTCCTCTATTACAAAAAGATTAAAATGTTAGATGAATAAAATAAATTCTAAAGTCATAGTAACACAGTTTGGTAAGAGCTAATCTGTGTTCACTAGTGTTATCAGAGAAGTAAGCAATTGTGAATTTGTGCCCAGAATGTTGAAGGAACCAAAAAGAGTATTAATAGGAAATTGTGGTCCAGTAACAGGAACATTGCTTGAAGCTGGAAGCGAGGCAAATCCCACAGCATGTGAAGGCTGAAAAATCACTGTGAATCTCTATGCCTGTGAAGTGGGGCTAGACAGACCAAAAAAAAAAAAAAAAATTCTCACTTCTAGGAACTGAGCCAACCACCTACTATCACCATAACTTCCTGTCAGAGCCTCAAATCCCCAAAGAGATGGTACCTCCAAGCATGATTATTTGTCACAGTGTACTATAAGGGGGAATTCTTAATTGGTATTCTAGCAAAATATTTTATTTAATATTTTTAGGTAACTCTTCAATCAAGTGGCAATAAATTAGTCAATGTCATGCAAATGAAAACAAATGGTCAGATGGCACCTGAACAAGGCCCACTGGATCAACATCTATTGGAGAAAAATTCTGGAAGACAGGATCAGTAACAGTTCGCATATTCTCCATTGCCCATCACAAGGTTGGCAGCACAGAACAATATGGCACTGTCATAAATAAGACTCCAGCAGAGAGATCCTGATGCTTCAGCTGTGGGGCTTCAAAGTGCCTAAACAAATAAATAAATACTTTTAAAAAGCTCTGACCACTTCTCTGGTGTAATCATGGGTTGTTATATAACCACAATATGTGACAGAATGTGGATTTAACCATTCCTCCACATCTTCACATTTGCAACCACAGTCAGAAGATAAGCAACCCACTCCTGGTGTGATCAGGGACTGGCATCCATGCCTTGCAGATGCTGTGATAAATGGGGGAAGCAAACCACAGGATTTACTGTCAGTGTTAATGGCTAAGTATGCACTGGCCTCCTTCCTTGGCACTGTTAGGGAGCTGGAATTCACATTTTATGGTTGGCCAGAATTTGTTTCCTTAAGCAGTTGAATTTAGCTGGTTTATGAGGAGCTTTGCAGAAGGCATAATCCCTCTTTAGGAGGCCAGCAGGGAGAATACATTTGGGAATAGTTGATCTTTACCTCTTGAAAATGATACAGAAAATTGGAAAAACACCATTAATAAGCCTGATTTAATGGATGTCTATAAAATACTACTCCACAAATCAGAATATATGTGTTATAATTTAAAAAACCCAAAAAACTATTTTCTAAATGGTCAATTTTTAAATATTATATACATCTCATTATCTGCCCCAATGCAAATTAAATTTAGAAACCAGTTTCAAAATTATGCCTTTAAAAGTCATAAATCTAAATTAAAATTTTTGTGCAATTTTAAAAAGTTACAATGTTAAAATTAGGAGAAATAAGTTCTAGTGTTCAATGGCACAGAATGGTGAATACATTTAAAATAATGCATTGTATATGTCAAATAGACACCCATCAGAACTCAGGCAGGCCCCAGATCTGCCTCCGCCAACCTGCATGGGAGCCTAGACCCAGGGTAGGCTCAGGTTCATCCCACCACCTACAGACTTCCCCAGAGCTCAGACTCCTCCAAGGACTTGTGCAGGAGCTCAGGCCCAGCATAGGCCTGGGTCTGCCCCGCCACCACCTGGGAGCCCAGGTCTAACCAATTTCCATTTTGAGACACTGCAGCCATCCCCATAGCCTTCCCCACACAGTAGCCTCTATCTTGGGACAACAGACATGGCCTAGAAGCAGCTGCATCTTGGAGCAGGCATCCCAAAGCCAATGTAAGGCCCACCCTTTCAGCCCCATCTTGAAAGATGTTGCATCCATCTTTGGACACCTCTACTACTATCTAAAGTTACCTCTTGCTATTGCTATCACCACCCATAGTTGCAGTAGCATCCATCCTGGGGCACTGACATGGTATGGAAGCCCAATACCAAGGTGAGGTACAGGTAATCAGAACAGATACTACAAGATTATAGGGTAGAAACTGAAATACCTCAGATCCACACTGCAAGAATGGAAGTCACATAGACAACATAAAAAAAAAAAAAAAAAAAAAAAAAAAAAAAAAAAACAAGGAAGGAAACTTCCCCAAACAAAATAGGATACTATAATAACAGAATGCATGGTCAGCCCAGCTGAAATGTCAGAGAAGGAGTTCAGAATACTCATAATTAAAATGATCTGTGAATTAAAGAATGACCTAAATGAGCAAATATAGGCAAAAATTGATCACTCCAAGAAAGAGATAAGAGAACAAATACAGGCATTCATTGATCACACCAACAAAGACATAAGGGAGCAAATACAGGTAGCAAAAGATTACTTCAAGAAAGAGATAGAGATTCTGAAAAAATAAAGAAAAAATCCCTAAAATGAAGGAAACAAGAAACCAAATAAAAAACTCAATAGAAAGCATCACCAACAGAGTAGATCACTTGGAAGAAAGAACATCAAATAATGAAGACAAAGTATACAATCTGGGAAATAAAGTTGGCCACACAGTGAAGATGGTAAGAAACCATGAGCAGAACATCCAAGAAATATGGGATAGCATCAAAAGACCAAATCGGAAGAGTTATTGGGATAGAGAAAGGCACAGAGTTTTAAACCAAACTATCAATAATAATATCTCTAAAATACAAAAGAAGAGAATATTTGAAATAAGTAAAATAATAATAATAATAATAATAATAATTGATCAAAGAAACAGTGTCCAAAAGAATACTATTTCTAAATTAATATCAGACAAATTAGTCTTTAAGGCAGAAAGTGTGATTAGAGGTTAAGATGATAAATTAGTAAAGAACTAGGAACAAGGAAAATTTATTTTAAATTTGTATGTGCCCAAATTTCCTCTAAGAACAGAAAATTGATAGAAATACTAAAAAAAAAAATAATAAATTCACAAAAATACAAGGAGAGAGACAAATCTATAAATTGTGGAAATTTTTAAAAATCTTATTTATTGATGGAAAAAATAAATTTGAATTTGAGTGATATTATATATTAGCAATAGTTTCAGTATACATTCTTTTTAACTATAAAATGAATTTTTATAAATTTACATCTTCCCAATCCCAAAGAACCAAATTCCAACTGTTTTCTCTGATATAAGGATCCTGATTCATAATGGGGTTGGGAGGGAGCATGGAAGGATTAGAGGAATTCTGGATAGGGCAAAGGGGAGGGAGGGCAAGAAAAGGGGCATAGGGGTAGGAAAGACGGGGGAATGAGATGGACATCATTACCCTAAGTACATGTATGAAGACACGAATGGTGTGACTCTACTTTCTGTACAACCAGATATGAAAAATTGTGATTGATATATATATATATATATATATATATATATATATATATATATATATATATATATATATATCACAAATTATATATATATCACAAATTATATATATATATATATATATCACAAATTATATATATATATATAAAACAAATTATATATATATATATATATATATATATATATAAAACAAATTAGAATAAATAAAATTTTAAAAATAAAATAAAAATACATCTTCTACAGGCCACAAAGCAAATTAACAAATTAAAAAGGCAAATTTGTACAAAACACCTATGTTTGGACTAGTGAAATAAATTTCCAATAATTCATGGTCAAGAAAGATATCATATTGGAAATCAAAAAAAGTTTTTTCACTGAAACATAAGGAAAGTGTTGTGCATGACAATTAACCTATCCTACATCAACTTGGAGGAGTATTATAGACATAATGTAGAGTGAAAAACTAAAAATGCAAGGTTGTGTGGAGTATGGTTCCATTGTGAAAGGTCAAAAATAGGCCAAACAAAACTCCATTCTGTGATATGCTCACATAGGAAATAACAAATAACAACAACATGGATGTGGTTACCATAAAAAGCAAAATATTGATTAGAACCAGCTGACAAAAAGATGTGACTAGAAAAACACATGAGAGAGTTTCTGAGAGTTTCTGTCAATGTTCTATTTCTGAGCTTCAGTGGTCATTGCATGAATGATTATTGTACAAATATTTATTATGTGGTATGTTTAAGTCTTTTGCACTTTTCTGATATGTAGGTTTAAGAAAAATTTTCTTTAAAAAGAAAAATGAATAATTATATAGTTTTGAAAATAATATTCTAATAATTTTACAAATAGAATAAAGTCTTCTATAATAATACCATAAGATTGAATCAAGTACATGAAAACCTTATGTAATGCTTGACTATTAAACAATTTCTATTAATAACTAATATTAGCCCATACTGCTTTAGAGACATATATTACTAAAAATGAAAATGAATTTTAATTTTAAGTTTAACCCTCTTCTAGGAAATAGAAGAATAAGAAAATTACCCTATTTTTAGAATGTTATAACCATAGTATAAAAGTAAAACATAAGCAGTGCAGGAAAATAAAACCAAAGGCCAATCTCACTCAACATCATTGACATAACTATTTAAATAAAATTCTAGAAATTTTTTACAAGGAATATAAATTCAGGTTAATGTACAAAAATTTAAAAAAAACATACAATCATTGTAAAAGTTAAATATATTTAACAAAATTTAACATTTATTCATAATAAAGCCTTGACAAATTTTTAGTAAAAAAAAAAAAAAAAAAATTTTCTACTACGATCAAAGGTATCTACCAAAAACTGACAGTATAAAGTACAAAGAGAAAAGTATAAAAAAAAAAAAAAGACCTTTAAAATCAGTGAATATAGGAATCCAGGTTTTAATCTCTATTAGTGAATTCAAGTCCCTAGCCAATGTAGTAAGATTAGAAAAAGAAAGAACTATTATGAAATATAAAAATTATACTAGATGAAAGATTAAGATAATTTACAGGTGACATGAAGAAAATGAAACATACTATGGAGAGAGAATGAAAATTAATAGTTTGGTAATTTGGTGTCAGAAATTAAAGTCAGATAGTAAAATAATTACTTCAAAATCTAAGTGGATTTTAGAAATGTAATTCAGAAAAGATAGCATTTATATTAACAAATTATTATTTATAATAATATTATAATAATAATAATCTTTATAAATTGTTCCAGAAAATAGAAAAGAAATAAAAGGTGCTCAGTTTGCTTATGAGGCTAATGTACTCTTAATTCTTAAGTCAGATCACAACAATTAAAGAAGAGAAAACTATAGGCAAACTAAATAAATATCATTTATACAATGGTACAGCATCTTAAAATAATCATCATAATCAATAACATTAACCCTGAAGACAATAGATCATTGACTATTAGGGAAAAAACTATCATTATAATTTACCACTTTAATAGCCTATTAGTTATGTCACATTATTTTCCCAATGTGGAAAAGGATTTTCACAAAGTTTGAGATCTATTTATGCAAAAAAAAAAAAAAAATAAAGAACATAAGGAACAAGAAGTAAATTACTAAAGATTTATATTGAGATCACTGAGTAAATATTTTGCTTAATAGAGGACTGTTAATTTTTGCTTATTTGAAACAAAATGAATTGAAGGATATGCCCTATTGATTCTAGTGAATCTCTGCTGAGGAACTAGTCAATGCAAATAGCTGGGAGAAAGAGTAAATAAGAGCTATGAAAATTAAAAAGTGTCATGCAGCATGTATCATATTATGGTCATCACCTCTTGTGCAACAGAACTTAAGAAGAATTCCACAATGTCATATAGATACAATGGGTTTAAGAAGGATAGATATTTAAGTCATGCTTCCCTGAGGGAGGAGAAAGCAGAGATCCTACATCTTTACTTACTAGATTTGTGCTGTGAGTCTATCTTCCTTTGGGGTCTTCTTTTGCATAAGGCAAAGGGCAAATATTAGAGAAACCCTATCCTTGAAAGGATAAATAGACCATTTGGACACAGGGCAGTCTATACTGGAGTATGGGTGTCATTACGTGCTGTCCTGTTACAGGCAACTGGATAAGAAAGTGTATCACAGCACAAGTGACATCAGAGAAAGTTTCAGCAGTGGAAGAAAACGTCTTACATAAAGCACAACCTCTCTTGTTGGAAGAATGGGGGTAGGGCCCAAGAAGCTTTTCATTTTCTTCCTGAGTAAAATGCTGATGTTATGCCTAATGTTAATGGTATAGTAGCCATTTTGCAATAATGAAGATGAAGGTTAATACTTTCAGAATGCATAAGCTAGACTGCCTTCCTCCAAGCTCTTTATTGCAATATGTTCTTTATCTTTCTTAACCGATCTACCATACTTTCCTTAACATGTAGTAAAACCTGAATTTAATTTGTACAAGTGTATGCATATAAAATTAAAGAGACCAAATATAGAATTAATATGAGAATCTGTTAAAAGGTCTGAATACAAGATCAGACCTTTGAAAAACTCAATTATATTCTTACATACAAGCAATATATATTTAACTTTTTATATAAAAATTATCCATCATTAGTAGCAATTAATATCCTTCATGATATAAGAATAATATTTTTTAAAGACATATAAAACTTCTGTAGAAATATTACTAAAATTCTTGAATAACAAAAACTCAATAAGTTCTCATACAAGTCACAAAATATATATACCATATGTGCAGATATTGACACATCCAACCACATTAAGAATGAAATTTCTGGAGGAAAAGTACACTATATAGAAAAAGGAAAGACAAATCTTCAGGATGGGGAATTATTTTCTACAAGAAAAGGTAAAGAAAATAAAGATTTCTCCCGAGCTAGAAATATGCTTCCTACTCAATTCAAAATGGGAATTTTATTTAGAAGGAAGAAGATACACTTATTCATAAGTACCTACCAAAATGGGATTACATTTAGTCAAGATGCAATAAATAAAAAATTTGTGGGAAAAGGAATTTACCCAAATGTATTGCAAGGAGATAATGTCGAAAAATATACAAATTGAGAAACATGTAGAAGAGAATGAGAGGCACCAATGTGTTATCTAGAAAACACAATAAAGCAATATATATATATATATTTTTTAAAAAGTAGTGTAGTGATTTGAGATTCTTCCATCCCAGAAAGTAGAGACATGAGTCTTATTGTGGAGGAGAAGGAAGAATGTTCTCAGATGGGAGGCACTGGATAAAATGGCATTTCTGTTCTCTCTCTGTCCCTTTGCAGTCTACCCTAAAGCAGCTGAGTGATTTAGCTACTGAGTGATTTTGTGAAAATCAGTCTGTCCTCTACTGCCTGCTACACAATGGTGGGCGGTCCACCTAGAATAAGTAAATATATCCAGTTCTGGAGTTCAATAATTAGTACACACACTAGATAAACTGATGAAAATTTAGTCTTTTAGCTTGATCTTTACCTAAAATAAAGATAATATTTGGGCCTCCACTTGCAGTTTTTGTTCCTTATTTAGTAATTTAGTCAACATACCATGTAAAGTAGACATTAACTTCTTATTGGTGGCTAATCTCTTCAGAGACCTTAAATGATCCTCATATTATAGGTCACATCTGCTACCAGACAAATAAAAAGTAATCATTTTGACCCACAGAGAAATTTAGTGTATTAATTGTAAAAATATTTAAAACTACTAGAAAGAAGAGAGAGATTTCACTCAAAGGAATGACTGTTAGTTAAACGAACAGCTGGGGAAAAGAAATGTAAAGCAAAAGCACAGAATAAAACACCTAGGGCTAGTTTTTGGATTATGGAGATTTTGTGTATTATTATATAGACTACATAGGGCAAGCAGTGGGAAACAGATGGCAAGGGTAATGGAAACTCACAGCAGTGACCTTGAGTGCCAAGTCCCCTTTCTGGAAACCATGGAGAAATACAGAAGGCCTAATAAGTAAAGGATCCATATGTAACTAGGAGCAAGAAGGAAGATGATTGTGTCAGGGAGAGACAAGGAGAAAGGCTGGTTCACGTCAGATCTCTCCTTCTATGTGCAAACTGGAAAGCACCTATGGGATGTGAAACTCAGGGTGGATAGAAGAGGTACAGAATTCAAGTATTATATGTCATAAGAGATACAGAACTGCAAGTCATGGTATAGAAACCAATTGTTTGGAGAAGAAATGTGTTTCCACTAATATTTTCTTTACCCTTTTGACCATTCTATTATTAGGCTATTCTGGCTCTACTGGTTTTGAACATTAATTTTTTAGAGTGAAAATACTGTTTGAATCTTCCTGAATTTTGTTAAAAGCCTATACTTGCAGTAAAATAAAGAGGACCCTGAGGTTTAATGCAAGATATTTGAGGGTTTGAAGAATGAAATCCAAACTATCACCACGTTCAGGTTGAGTATAGATTGCCATAGGCTAATGGAAGTGGAAAGGGATGAACAATAAATTATGAAACTAGACAGATGAAACCAAGATAAAGAGTCTTTTAAATAAAATGAAAGAATTCACAGCAGGAAGTCAATGTGACTTTCCAGGGAGTTAGGTGTGTAGATCCTTGGACCATAAAGTACATACACATAAATAAATATCATATTACCAGTTTGATCTGTAAAATAAAAGTAGTTTTAGAGAACACTTAAATTTTTTAAATTGATTTTATTTTTTAAATACATGACAGTGGAATGCATTATAATTCTTATTACACATATAAAGCACAACTTTTCATATCTCTGTTTGTATATAAAGTATGTTCACACCAATTCATGTCTTCATACATGTACTTTGGATACTGATGTCCATCACATTCCACCATCATTGCTAACCCAAAAAATGTGGCATATATACACAATGGAATTTTACTCAGCAATAAAAGAGAATAAAATCATAGAATTTGCAGGTAAATGGATGAAGTTGGAAAAGATAATGCTAAGTAAAGTTACCCAATCCCCAAAAAACAAATGCTTAATGTTTTCTCTGATATAAGGAGTCTGACTTATAGTGGGGTAGGGAGGGGAAACATGGGAGGAATAGAAGAACTCTAGATAGGTCAGAGGGGCGGAGAACACTTAAATTTAAGGTTCTAGAAGACAAATCAACAGAGAATCCCAGAAGTAGGAAGAAAATGAAGAGGATATTTTTATTCATTTATTTACCTATAATAGTACACTGTGTGAGGATGCTTCATGCAAGTCATGGGGCACAAAGAAGTGAAAGAAAATATAGTATTAATGTTGGCAGCACTGATATGAATTTGTGATTAGGCTAATATAATACAGATCAGTATGTATAAAAATAACTCTTTGCAGAAGTGGCTGATTCTAACACAGAGGCAGGAAATATATAAGATGAACCTATACTATCTTGTAGTGCCAGAAAGTAGGGAACCACAACTCACACTCACACATACATACGTAATTATAAGAATATATCAAAAGGAACCAGAAGCCAGGCAAAAGATCTTCTAATAGCCAAAGCTGAAAATTTTGAGACTTAAATACTATTGTAGCCCAAAGTGTGAAATAAACACCTATGAGCAAATGCAGATATAAATGATTATATAAATAAATGAGGAAGAAGTGGCAAATATCCCTTGCAGAAAAATTCCAGATAACTTACATACATTCCTCGTGCTCTAGAGATGAAACATTACTCCCCATTTCTTGGGTATAGCTGTGTATCGTGACCTCCCTCTAAAGAATACAACATGAAAAATAGGTGAACAAGTTTTCTGACAAAAGCAACCTCTGCTAGGTGACCATGCTACTATCAACAGTGGTAAATCATGTTGATCATATATACTTTGGCTATGATGTGATGGCATTTTTGTTATTTTGCTCCCTAAACCTACAAACTCAATCTAATCATGAGAAAACCATGAGACAAATCCCATCTGAGGGATAATCTAAATAACACCTGACAATTACTCCTCAAAGTGTCAAGGTTAACTTAAACACATTTGAACAGAATAGAAATAAAAGGCTGCTACAAGTCACCTTTCCCTTGCTCAAATTAACTGATCTCTTTTCAATCCTATTATTCTTAAAATGGCCAGAAGAGGAGAACAATTCAACATTGTGCAAAAGTCAAGGTCTTGAATAAACAAATAACATATTGAAAAAAATGAATATAAGAGACACAAAGAGAAAAAATCATGATATTAGAAAATGACACCTAAAACTTTATGCATTATAATTTTATGTATTTTCAGCAATAATTGGTCTGACCCTTAATTTTTTTTTAGACTGCTCACTTCTTAGAGGAAAGCAAATGGAGTATCTAGAGCAGTTTGACTTTTGGTTGTGTTTTCTAAAATTTTGATAGAACTGTAAATAGAGCTATTATACATACATAAAACTACTCGTATTTCACTTATTTCTGAAGCTGATAAAATCAATACAAATATTGAGAAAAATGAATATTACATGAAAAATTAAAAATGATTTTTTATTTTTTTGATAAATATTTGACAAATGTTAGATGCAAGCCCCTTTTTTTAATTTTTATTTTTTGCAGTGCTGGAGATTGAACCTGGAACCTTGTGCATGCTAGGCAAGCCCTCCACCACTGAGCTACATCCTAACCCAGGGAGCTCCATGTTGATTTGTCTTTCTTTTCTTTTTCATTGAAATAAAATTTTATTAATATAATAATTATTTAAAAATGCAATAAATTGGTGTGTTCCCAGAAAGTGTGTGTAGAGTGCTGGTGAGAGTTCGGGAATAAAGAGTTGCTGTTTGAACCTACAAGGCTTTTTGGTGACTCGATTATTTGTGTCCAGCCAGACTGCGGCATTTGGTGGTCCGTGTGGGAAACGCCTGAAGCTTGGAGGGAGAACAGCAGCCAATTCGGATTCCAGAGAGATTAACTAAAGCGATTTCTACAGACCAAAAAGAAGATGATTTGGCTCAAATCCATAATAGCTGATATTCAGAACTCCAGTTTGGCTATTCTTACATCTGCGACAGTGATTCTCCCACACCTGGAAACTAATGAATAATGAACACCATTAAGGCCTATTTCAAATGTAAAAAACCTTGGGGCTTGCTTGTGGGATTACCTTCAGACTCATATGCAAGTTACAGGAAGAAGGATGGGATATCATAAGAAGAGTCAAACCCAGGTGGTAACCAGGAAGCTTTTTTTTTTTCAATGTCTATTTTATTATTGCCTTTTCCCACATCATGAAGTTCTATTTTATTTTTTGAGCTCATACAGACCTAGGTTAATGTTTTGCTGATCAGTTCTATTTTTTGACTGTGGAGTTTTTAAACATTGCAATGGAGATTTCACCTGTGAAATGCTACAAGGCCTTTACTATTGTCTTATGTGTTGTATGTATTGTGTTATGTGTGCACACTTCTGTTTTGTATTGTATGTCTGTATGTGTGTATGTCCATATATATGAGGAGTGCTCATGAAAAAATGGATCCGAATTTTTTTTTTTATTCACGTGATTTAATGGTTTAGTTTAAATTGGGTAAACAGCTGTTGAGGATTGTTTTTAAATGTGAACAAAAAAGGAGGTTAACAGATCTGTTTGTTTACTTTCACGTTTCCTTTTCATTATATTTAATAATTCTTTTCAGGATAACGTAAATTTTTCAGAAAATTGTTTTCTTAGTGGCTGCTGGAATGTTACATAATTTCTTCTTAGTCATCATTGCCAGAATTTCTATCTTCATCCCAGTGCTGGTGAAGACAAAGATAAAACTAAACTACAGCTCCTTCTATAGCTAGCACAGTAAACTCTATAAACTGATGCATCAATGAATAATAACTCAGCAAGTGATGCTCAATCAAGGAGTCGATTTACTTTGGGAGGAAATGGACATATTAATAGATTCCTCTGCTTTGAACTGCTTGCAGAACTTGCATGGACTATGTATCACTTGCATGCATTGTGAACTATCTGTTGGTGCAGTGAATTGTGGTATTGCTGGGGTATCTTTGCTGATGGTGTCATTGGTGGTACAATTTTTCCAATAATAGCCGTCATTTGACTTGGTGCTGTGGAAAAAAAAAACAATAAATTAAAGCCATACATTTACACACAAGAGTGTTTTTTAAGTAAAATAAATTTAATTTATTAAGAATATATTCCTTAGCTTTCTTTATTAGTGCCTTATATTCTTATATAATAGTAGGGCTCATTTTGACATTCATAAATGCTTATAACACAATTTCCTCCACTTCATTCTCCAGTTGATTTGTCTTTCTTAAATAAATTACACTCACAACATGTTTTCTATAATTTCCAATTTCAATTGTTTTAAAATGGAACAAATATTAAAGGCATCTGTGAAATAATCTTGTTCAGAATCTTTTTAGATTTATTTGGCTTTTTATATCTGATTAATTTACAATGACTCCTCATCATTCCTTCCAAAGATCCAAATGAGTTTCAAGAAAATAACACTTTTTTGTATCATATTATTAATTTACTTAGGATTTAAGCAAATTACCAGATACATAAAAGTATAAATGGCATGAACAGATTTAGGTACAGAAACAATTGATTTTGGTAAGCAGCTAAGGAGAGTAAAATCAGCTATAAAATGAGAGCATTCTGTATCCTGGAGTTATTAGATAGGAGAGATCTACCCTTGGTAATCACATCAACCCCCAAATTTTGTGTAAACAGGAAATAAATGTATATTTTATCAATCAATTGAAATTTGAAAATGTATGTGAATCCAGAATTACCTAACTTATCCTTTTTTTCCCTAAATTATCATTTTTATTATGCCAATCTTGAAAACCTTTCACCTCAAATGTACACTAAATTTCCCATTTGCCCTTGCAAGTAGTTATGCCATGCTTCAAAGTTCCTTCTACTGAGAGCTAAGAGAATATCTACAGGATACTTTTGGGTGAATGTCTACTTTCCTCATAAAATGGATATATGCAGCTGGTCCTGCATTTTATAGACTTGAATGTAAATAAGATGAATGTAGCTGCAGCAGTCACCTTACAATTGTAGGGGACAATAGGAGGACAAAAAGTCAGTGTGCTAAGGATGCTGAGAAGAAAACTAGACCCTGAGTTTGTTAAGCAGCTCTTTATGCTGGTGAAAGCTCCTTTTCCTTCTGCAGAGAGTGACAAGCAATTGTGAATTATCTGCTCAGAGGATCACCATTCCAAACAATACCTCTAAATACTTTAGAAATATTATTATTGTAATTTAAGCTCCTTTTAGGTATCATTTGAGCTGACAGCTTAATTTTAAGTCATGTTTTAAAGATAGAGCATAGAAAATCTGGGGTGTTTTTTTTTCTAATAGATTTGACAATTTATACTGTCTTTATTATGTCTCTTGTGACAAGAAATCTTTTTGTTTATGATAATTTTTTATTTTTCTGCATCAAGGAATATATATCTAGGGCATTTCAAGTAGGAAATAGAGTCTTGAATTTAATGAAAATATGACAAGTGTAATGCAAATAACTAAGATGAGAATGGGTTCATATCATGAAGGCAATGACAATTATATCAAAATGAACTTCTCTGTCAAATATATGAAGACTTCCTCTTACCATGAATTGAAGATACATCTTTATATTATAAATTCAAACCGGAAAGGAAAAGCAAGTCCTAGATTTGAGGCAATACCTTTATGACATGCTTGAGTTTTAAGCCAGATAATACAGAGAGAAAAGAAAATATCATGTTATTATATACATTTTAATCCTCTTGTTTAATTTTCATTAGGCAATGTTATTTTAAGTCTTTAACATCATAGTCACTGCAGTAAAGTTAAATATGAATATTTTAAGTTAAATGTTGTCTAAATTGTCAGAAATTCTAGAATCAAAACATCTATGTTGATGAGGGAATACTATATTGATAAAGTAGTCTCTCAAAATGGAATTTGGAAACAGTTCAAGAATGAATGCCTAATTAGAATGAATGAATGAATGAATAAATAAATAAATAAAATTTTAAAAAAATGAATGTGATTCTTGTAATCCAGAAAATATTATAATACAGAAAAAGCATATAAAAATAATAGAAATATTTATGATTATTTTAAAATAAGACTTAATTTTATATTAATTAAAATATAATTGTATACATGAATAGAAAAACTTAAGAGTAAGAAATGCAATCTGGAAAAAATTATATAAAAATATCTATAATAGATTTCAACATAAGACTATTAGTTCTACCTTATCTAGTAGAGATAAATACTCCTTAAATTAACCATCATGAAAAAAATAATTGCTTTGGTAATTTTTAATGACTAAAAATTGATACATTTGTAAAATACAATAGAAACAAATTCCTAGAAAATAATGATTACATTTTATACGGCATAGCAATTCCAAATTTCTATAAAGGTTTCTAAATATTTATGTTTAATTTCTATATTTACTTTGTCAAGGAGTAGGAACAAGTAATTTGCAGATTGACACCATAGACTGAACTTTTGGTACTGACTGGTTTGGTTAATTCAATGACCAAAGGATACTAATGACTCTCACAGTCATTTTTGTGTTTGTCAGATTTGTATTCTATATTTCTTGAAAATAGAAACATACAATAGGCAATGATGCTTTCCATAGTGCTATGGACTGATTGAATATTTGTGCCCCTCCACCACAAATTCATTTGTTGAAATCTATCTGGAGTTGGGGCTTTTGAAAGGCTGTAGGTCATAAAACCCTTACAAATGAAATCATTACCTATATAAGAAATAAGATAAAATGTTCTCTCTCGCTTGCTCTCTCTCCATCATGCAGGAACACAGAAAGAAATCATCCTTTTGCAAACCATGGGAAGGACCTTTAAGAACCCAATTATAGTTGTACTCTGATCTTGCACTTCTAGCCTGTGAGAAATAAGATTGTTGTTTCAGCTACCCATTAACAGTATATTAGTTATAGCAGTCTGAAATGACAAGACACAGGGGAAGCTGTCTTGTGATCTGCACAGTTATTTTGTCTCAAAAGAGCAAGACAAATGACACTCCAGTTAATTATCATTATACCCTTTGTATTGTTAATATTGATAGTTGATCATCCTTACTACTTAAAGTCATATTGCTTGCAAATAACAGAAATCACTTCTGGCTATCTTTACCTTAGATAGCAAGGTATCTATACTAGACAATATAGCAGAGTCATGTTGTACAGAAAAATAGCCAAGTCGAGTTGTACAGAAAAATATCTGGAGATTCTCTCTTTTGTATCTGAGAGAGTTTCAAGAAGAGGAAGAATCACTGAAACTTACATATGTTTCCGTAAGAGAGATGTAATACACTAACTCCTATACGAATGTGAAAATTATACTCAAACACAATATTAAATTTAAAAGGATGATTATACTGCAAATTATTTTCCAAATTAATTTATACAATATGTATTGTGCCATATAATTTGTCCAATAATCTTTTCCCATTATACAGGAGTTGAAAAAGTAAAATTCTATAAAATAAAGTCATTATTGGGATATCCAAAGGAATATTTACTTTTGTCACTGTGAGGTAAAAAGGAGTAGGTTGAAATGACTAGAAAACCAGGCATTATATAAGTAAACACTTTTTAGACATTAGAGTGCAGTGGTTCCAGAAATGAGATACCTAAGAAAAACAAAAGAAATGAGGTTAAACCTATGACTGCCTCAGTTTTCCAAAGTGAGGGCATTTCTAGACCACAGAGCAAAGAGGGAACCCCAATCAAAGTCAATGTATTCTTCAGCTAGGGAATCACAATTCAGCATAGAGTAGATGCCACTTAAAAATAAATGACCTATTCTGTTAATGGCATATACCACTTCTGATCCATAGCTAATTGCTCAAAACTTTCTCACACATGACTTTATCCAAAAAGATGAGTAGAATGTGAAATGTCCCCACATGATCAGAAGTGTTGAAGACCAAATTATTTGGTGAACAGAACTTCTGTGTATCAAATTTTATATTTTAGTTTCCATCCAGAGAAGTGAACAAGAAAAAAATAATTTTTCATCAATTAGAATTATAATATTTATGTATATTTTTGTAAAAATTATTTGCATATATCATTAAAAGACAAAAGTAGAAAATAATCATCATATTACTTGTAATTGTTTCTGTGTCATAAGAATATCAGTGATATTAAAAATATACATGTACCATTATCTTTGTTTATGTGCTATTAATATTTTATAATAGGTATATTAATTTTGCTATTAAAATATAAGGCAAATGCAAAAAAAGAAAAATAATAAATTCTGTCAAATGTTCAGTTTTTCTGCTTGCTTTTGCATTTTTCACCTTTAATTTTCCTAAATTAAATTAATTTTGAAACCTGGATATATATGAAGTGGAGCAAATCCTCAGGCATCAATTCAAAAGTCAAGTTACGTATTAAAAATCTACTTTCAATTAACATGTATTTATCATTACACATAATGAATATTAGAGAAACAGCCAGTTAAATCAATCATTATACAGGATTTAATCTCCGTTAAGTTTTTTTTATTGTTGTTGTTGTTATTATTATTATTATTAGTGTGAGAGGAATGCAAGGGGAAGAATAGAGAATCAGAGTTAAATAATGCTGTTTGAAGTTGTAATAGACTTACCTTCATGGCTTCTTTTTAACACAGAAAAAAACATGTGGGTGGAAATCTATGCATTATTTACCTTGAATCAAGAAAAACACTTTAAAGTCTCAAGTTACTCTTCTCACACACACATACATAGACATAAATACACACACACACACACACACACACACACACACACACACATGGTTTCCAATTTATGGCATTATCTTTGGGATAAAATTCATCAAGTTATAGAATAAAAATTCAATACTGTTAAGAGTATACAATAAGAATTTACTCACAAATCATGAAAGAAAATGAGAACTCTGTGTGGATCTGGAAAGAACCTACCACAGATCTGCCCTATAGGTCCTGGAATCTGCAGCATCTGCTCTGTAGGCAGATATCACTCTTCCTCCAGTTTAGAAGTTCTTAACTAGGACCAGGAAGTATAAAGTTAGAAGACAATTTCCCTGAATTGATTCCAGTTCTTACAATAGGTAATTTTTTGTTTTGTTTTATATGTAATAAGGTGGGCTATGATTTGATCAGCCTTTCCCAACAATATGCCCACAAACATTTCCCTGATCTCCCTAAATCCCCTAGGTTGATTTTTTTTTTGAGAAAGAGAGAGAGAGAGAGAGAGAGAGAGAGAGAGAGAGAATTTTTTAAATATTTATTTTTTAGTTTTCAGTGGACACAACATCTTTATTTTATTTTTTTAATGTGGTGCCAAGGATCGAACCCAGCACCTCACGCATGCCAGGCGAGTGCGCTACTGCTTGAGCCACATCCCCAGCCCCCCAGGTTGATTTTAAACCATGTTTAGTAAGAAACTGCACACATTTTTAAGAGGTACCCAAGCGAATTTAGAAACATGGTTGTTACATTAGTGTCCTACACAAGGAATCTAACATCTACTACTGATGCGGAAAGGTTCATCTTTAAATGAATGTTCCAGGGTTATACAGTTTCTAAAGAACTGTTGTTATCTGTTTGATCATAAATCCATTACTAGTGTCTCTTTTATCGTCTTGCCCAACATAAGTGCGTTTTTCTTCTCCTTGGCCTAGTTTCTGGAAATTACATTTATTTTGTTTCAGATCACTGACCACTTAAAAGCTTCTAGGATCAGAATTTCTCAGGTATTTTTGGTATCAATTATATCAAAATGGAACTTGTTTTGCTACTGTGTTCCAGTACTTACTCTGCAAGATGATAATTATCTATAATAACTTTTGTCATTAAACCATGATTAGAAGAAAGAAAGATAAGAATATATAGATTTTATAGTGCTCCTAATTATAATGCTTATATTATAATACTTTATAATTATAATATTGTACAAAGCTTTGTTCAGTTTTCATTTGTGGTCTTATGATAAATAGAACTAGGGAACATCCAGTCCTCTACAGATAATTATTAAGCATTTATGCTGGGCACAGTGGTAGGACCTGTGACTGCAGAGATGAGAAAAGCGCCACTCTGCCTGCCCTGAATTACTTCTGGCATCAAGTGGATTAAACAAGGAAAATGTGATCAGACAGTGTTTTCTGATGCAAGTTATATTGTAAGCATATAAATAATCTAAAGTTTAACTTTGAATTCCAGCAGTGAAAAAATAAAAGGCAAAAGGGTTTTACAAAAAATAAAAATTGCCAGGAACACACTTAGCACTATGCTAAATATTTAAAATAGAATATTTCAATTAATATTTATAAAAACATTGCAAGACAAAGGTCATCATTCTCTATCAATAATGGAGGAAACATGCTTAACAACATTAAGGACATACCAGATTGAAACAACTAAGACTCAGATGATTAAGCAGCTTGCGCAAGATCACAAAGCTAGACTGGGAATTTAACTGAGGGTGTGCAGTAATAGAAGAAATTAGATCCCGACCTCTGCAATTGTATAGAAATACAAAGGAAGGGCACAAATAACTCACTCACTAAAATATTCCCCTAAAGCCCACTAGTCCTCCCATCGTCTACACTAAATTCTTCAATGACTGAATTGTGGCTTTTGGGTTTCTCTCCTCACTCACTCAGGAGCTTACTAAAAGCAGTAACATTGCAGCCTGTGCTTTCCATTGTTGTGCCTTGAATTCTGCTCAGTAAACTGCTATTAAGCAACAATATCTGAAACATTAAACATTTGTTCTATTCAAGGACAAACTAGCTGTTTCAAAAATAACCGCTTCAAGGAAGTGATACTCGTTTCAGAAGGCCAATTCTCAGGTCCCAATTGTATTCCACTACAGTACTGAAAGGCATGGGTTTAAATCTTCAAATGCTTAAGTAAAACAAATTGAAATACCTTGCTGAAATGTGACAAACATTTCACTTGTTTAGTTTTGCATTTGTTGCATATAATAATCATTAGGTTTAAAAAAAATCACCCAAATATCAATATTTTAAAAATCTCTAATCTTAAAACTTTACCTTTTTATTAGGCAAATAAGGACCATATATTTTTCTCATTCTTAATTCTCCCTAATACTATTTGCATTATAAAAACATTATATTCAAATTTTTAATTTTGTTTTAATTAGTTATACATGACAATAGAATGCATTGATATATCATACATAGATGGGATATAATTTCTCATTTTTCTGAGTGTACATGTTGTAGAATGAGTAAGTTGCAACATTGTGAATACCATCAGGTTTAAAATAAAAGGGCTAGAAGAAAACAGTCCCACACTAGTCATTGGTAATGTGGTCACATATACATATAAAGTAATAATGTCTGTTTCATTCTACTTTCTTTCCCATCCCCACATCCCCTCCTCTCTCCTCCCAACACTTCCCTCTACCTACTCTAAGGTAATGCTATTCTTCTCTAGTGCCCTTTGCCTTATTGTGAATTAGCATTCGCATATTAGAGAAAATATTCGGCCTTTGGTTTTGCGGGATTCGCTTATTTAGCTTAGCATGATATTCTCCAACTCCATCCATTTACTGGCAAATGCCATAATTTCACTCTTCTTTAAAGCTGAGTAATATTCCATTGAGTATATTTACATTTTACTTATCCATTCATCTATTGAGGGACACCTAGATTGGTTCCATAGTTTAGCTACTGTGAATTGAGCAGCTATAAACCTTGACTTAGGCCCAAATCGTCACCATATTAGCCTAGGATCTGACTTACTTAACAAGAACCCTAAAGTGCAAGAAGTAAAATCAAGAATCAATAAATGAGATAGATTCAAATTAAAAAGCTCTTCTTAGCAAAGGAAACAATCAATAACATGAGGAGAGAGCCTACAGATTGGTAGAAAATCTTCAGCACATGTACATAAGATAAAGCATTGTTCTCTAGGATATTCAGATTTTTAAGAAGAGCTTTTTATCGTAAGAATTTTATTGAGTCAAAAATCACAGAATTCAAGTAAATATCTCTACATAGTTCCCTGCAATTCTGGATGTCCTTATTTTTACTGGTGATTTTGAACCAATTCCTACATCAATAAATATCTTATTTGAGTTATGTCTATGTAATAGGCAGGAAAAAAAGATTATTCTGCTCTATATATATATAAAAAGATTATTCTTCTCTCTCTATATATATAAATGGCTTTATACTACAGTTATGGATGCTGACAAACTGAAAAAATGAGTAAGTTGCAACATTGTGAATACCATCAGGTTTATAATAAAAGGGCTAGAAGAAAACCGTCCCACACTTGATGGAGGATTTACAGCGCTCCAAAGAATAAAATAAATAAAATACAATAGACCTGGTCTTAAGGATAAACAGGATTCTGCCAGTTTATAAAAGGGGGTAAAGTTTTTCCAAATAAAAGGATCAGCATGCCCCAAGTCAGAGTGTTACAGGGAGGAGGTCCCTATGTCTTGGGACACAAATGGTGAGATTCTGTCCCATCTGAGCAGGTGGCTTTCTTGTTAGCAGGTCTTATGCATTCCTGAATATAAGAGATAGGTATTCTCTTTCATCTTGTTTTCATACTTAATTATTATAAATATGTAAGCAAAGGAAAGCCTCAGAGATGCAGATATGGCTGGTCTACACTTTCCTGTTTCCAAAGGGTGAAAGCAACAGTGCCACCCAGGAACAAACATGCATGCTTGTTCAGAGACTCATCCTGCCAAGCTTCTTGGAAGCTGCTTGGTTGGTGCATCAACTAACAGAGGAACCACTGTTTTTCTAACCTCATTTATTCTCCCTTATATAGAAAAATCTACACCAACAATCTATAGTAAGTTTATCAAATAGACAAGTCTTTGTGAAGGGAAAACTTGCATTAGACATCCTGATGCAGCCACATAGGTCACTGATTTATTCAATATAATACCATGTAGCAGACTATGGTTGGTGCTAAAGACATGAATTCAGAGGTACCAAATCCCAAGAAAAACAATCTTGGATAATTATATTTATGTAATTTATTTATCAGAGTATCTGGATACAAATGCTAACCTAGCAGCTGAAAACTATACTAATTTGTTGCTCTTATAGTTTTTTGGAATCTGGATTCAGAGCCCTGTGATGTCAGATATTCCTTTGCATGAGAAATGAAGAATTCAATGCCTAAACGAGGGGAACCTAGAAATAGCTTTATCATTTGTGACCTGTGCCCACCCACCTCCGCTGAGAACACTAAAGGCACCCAGTAAATGTGATCTATATGGAATGTCAGAAAACCTAATGGTTAGAAGAGTCTCAACATCATGAGAAGACACAAAAGATTAATGGGACCAGGGAATTTGAGATGCAAGTTCAGGACTCTGCCTTCTGATAAAGTTGTTTCTATAAAAATCTGTAGGGCTACAGCCATAAACAGAATAGATTAACCTCAAGGAAGATGCCTGAACATCCCAGTTTCCCTAGAACTGGTCCAGGCAGCAGATAGTGTGGTCCCTATCCATAATGCCCTCTTTAACTCTCTCTCCCTCTCTCTTTCAGTAATGAGGATTGAACCCAGAACCTCATGAATGTTAATCAAGCACTCTACTACTGAGCTATATCCCCAGATCTTGTTATTATTTAAAAAATAATTATTAAAAAAATTTTATTATAAGACAGTATCTCACTAACTTATTGGACTCAAACTTGTGATCCTCTTGCATCAGCCTCCTGAGTAGTTAGAATTACAGGCATGAACCACCACTCCCAGAAATGTCCTCCTTGAACTTTCTGAGGAACCTTGGTTGAATGTTAAATTACAGATCACCTTGCCAATGTTGATTGTTGGTTTTTGTGGAGGAATATTCCCAAAATGTTCACTTTCCCTGGATGAAGCAATTCTTTCATATTATCATCTAAGTGGGAAAGTGGGGAGAATTGCCATGTGTTTGCTGCCTTAGATTTCCTATAAACTGAAGATAAAGAAATAAGGTTATGGTGATTGAAGTTTAAGAATTCATATGGATTGCTATCGAAATGAACACAGCTATTTCAAATGGAGAAGAAACTATGAAAGCCCAGTGATTAAACAGGGGTTATCAGTCGACATTAGTACCCAGGGGTTTTTGTTGTTTTTCATGCTGCTTAAGGAAAATTAGGAAGCACAACATCAAATACATATAGATTTGGAAAGAAATTAGTTGCTAGATGTCTGAAAGTTTAGGTGTAAAATGATATCACAAAAATGGAAGGAAAGAAGCTAAAAGTCTATACTCACTGTGCTCATAAAGGAAAAAATTTCAAACCATCCATCAAGCAAGGCCAATTCCCCTCTAAAACTAATAAAAAATAGGTATTACTCATAATATCTTTATTCATTCATTCATTGATGGACATATAGGTTTTTTCCATATCTTGTTGTATAAAGCAATGTAGAGGAAAGAATATGGGCTCTATAATCACACACATTTTGCATAAATTTTGTCTCTAATGTGTATTAAATGTGCTAGTTTTAGAATTTAAGCAAGTTATTATTTTTTGAGTCTCGATTTTCTTTTATTTTAAAATATTTACTGGAAAACAAAAATTGCATATAGCCAAGGTCCACAGCTTGAATGATTCTACCACATATGTTTTATAATGATTACCACAATCAAATTAACACATTGATCACCACCCATGGTTGCACATTAGATCCCCAGGGCTTCTACATTTATAACTTAAAGTTTCTATACTTTGACAATATCCCATTCCTCATCCTGTAACCCCTAGCAATCATTACGTTACTCTCTGCTTCTGTGAGTTTAAGATTCAAGATTTCAGATACCACACATATAAGATCAGGCAGTATTCATCATTCTGTGTTCGGTATATTTCACTTGATATAATATTCCCAAGTTTCATTCATGTTGTCATAAATTATAGGATTTACTTCTGGTTTTTTAAAATATTTTTTTAGTTGTCAACAGTCCTTTATTTTATTTATTTAGATGTGGTATCAAAAATTGAACCCAGTGTCTCACACATTCTAGGCAAGCCCTCTGCCACTGAGCCACAATCTCAGCCCTCCTTCTGTTTTTATGACTAAATACATTTCCATTACAGATATAGATATCACTCATAATATAATCATTCATTTATTCATTGATGGACGTATAGGTTTTTTCCATATCTTGGCTATAACAAATAATGCTCCAATAAACATGGAAGTACAGATACTTGATTTTGGTCTTGTCAATGATGATTTTGGTTAGGATACAAAAAGCACAGGCAACAAACTAAACAAGTGAGATTACATATATTTTAAAAATCTTCTGCATAGCAAAAAGTGCCGCAGTCTGGCTGGGCACAAAATAACCGAGCCACCACAAAAGCCTTGTAGATTCAAACAGCAACTCTTTATTCCCGAACTCTCACCAGTACTCTACACACACTACCTGGGAAAAATACACTCCCTCCACCAGGCTCTGCGTACCAATACTCTCAGAACCCCATGAGAACTCAAGGGGAAGGGGAACTCCAAAGGAGTGGGCACCTGAGGCAGCAGGATCCGCCCTAATCCCAGCAGGATCCACACTAAGCCTGGAGCCGCCCTACTGGGACAGGATAGGTATTCATATTCTACAAGAAGACAATATAACTAATTACGTATGTAGTTAATCTAAATAGTGTTCTATGCTAGAAGAAGGAGGAAAACTTGTTTTTTTTTTTTTCCAGGTTAAGTTTGCAAACTGGGAAATAGTATTGAAAAGTCCATCTCTATCAGAGGCTAACTGCCGATATTATATTATATATTATAGTAGCCACAGCTTGAAGTTTTTTACATCTATAATCTCATTTAATCCTCACAAATACTTATATAATAATTACTATTATTTTTACAAAGTTACAGATCAGAAAATAGAAACACAGAGAAATCTAGGCATTGGCAATGGGATTTGCAATTAGGGAATTTTCAAAGACTTAATTACTAACCACTATTGTTTTCCTTGATTTAATCCAAATGATGCAAATTAATATTTTCAAAAAATGTCAAACTAGTGTTTCCCAAGGAAACAGTTTGTAAGTTGCTTTAGGTAAAAGAATATATGAAGTGAAAGGAGGAATTTCTGCAGATTGCATAGTTACTATATGAAAATTAATATTAACCATCTTTCAAAGAAGTTGCCTTTACATTTTATAAGAGAACACAGCTTTTTCAAAATGTTGACAACAGACATGTCTACCATCATTCTGCTTCAGCCTGTCAAGAAAACTTCAGAAGTGAAAAAGATAAATTTGAACCTGATTTCAATTTAGGCTGCCTTTTATTTCTCAGAAAGCATAAATCCTTTTAGAGAGAGATAGGTGATATCCAAATGTAAATACTACTGCTCTTCACCTGATTTTTTTTTTCGTGGTCATTTATAATTCATTTTTCTAAGTCACATATTACATTTCTGGTCAAACTTTATTTTGATTACTTATTTATTTTATATTTCCCTTTTATATTTGAAGTATGGTGAGTACCTGCTTTAATTGGTATAGTGGCCATACTAACACACCCAGTATTTTAATTTTATTATAAATGATTTTTTTATTTCTAATTCTATAAGGACGCACTAATTCATAAAGGTAAATTTCTGAAAGATGAAGATTTGGCATTTTTCTTAGTTTAACTTAATCTTATCTATCATGTTTATTTTACTTCTTCTTTTGGTCTGTATGTGGGTTAATATTGCTAAGAATTTTTCCATTTCTATATTATCAAGAACAAAACTTTAAATTTTTAATATATGGTTCTTCTTAATATTCTTGAAAAAAATCTTAAATTTGAATAGAAAAAAGCACCTTAGCATACATTCTGTACATGCCATATGAACACAAACTTCAAAATATCCTATACCAATCCCCAAAACACTAAAGGCTAAATGTTCTCTTTGATAAGCAGATGCTAACACAAACTAAGGGGAAGGGGAGGGAAGAATAGAAGTTCATTGGATTAGACAAAGGAAAATGAAGGGAAGAGAAGGGAGGGGGAATGGGAATAGAAAAGAGAGTAGAGTGAATTGGACATAATTTTTCCTTTGCTCATGTATGAATACATGACCAATGTAACTTCATATCACATACAACCACAAGAATGGGAAGTTATACTCCATGTATATATGTGTCAAAATATACCCTACTGTCATGTATATCTACAAAGAACAAATAAAAAAATCCCTTTAGGGCTGGGGATGTGGCTCAAGCGGTAGCGTGCTCGCCTGGCATGCATGCAGTCCGGGTTCGATCCTCAGCACCACATACAAACAAAGATGTTGTGTCCGCCGAGAACTGAAAAATAAATATTAAAAATATTCTCTCTCTCTCTCTCTCTCTCTCTCTTAAAAAAAAAAACCCCTTTAAATAAATTCAAGAAGTCTATTTACTATTTAAAACTCACTAACCATTTTCTAGGTACTGTTTCAAAAAGCAGAAACAGTTCCTGAATTATATAACAGTACCTTCAAGGCTAACTTTTTATTTAGTGACACTTTCCAGTATCTGATTTTTGTTTATAAATCTGAAAAGGTTTTCAGAGTCATAAATATGAAAACCTTTGATGTGGCATCTATAAATGAATAGCTGATCAATGAAAACAGGAACTTTTCTTCTGAAGAATAGGAAGGATCTTGAGAATTTTTTTTTTCTACATAGCCCTAGCAGATGGATGTAATGGACTATGCAGTCCCAATGCTTGAAATGAGGAGAAAGACCCGTGCATTGCTAACCACTATGCTCAGATCAGCTATGGGGAAAGCTTTAGTCCTTGGTAAGCTGACATGCTAAATAATTCCTTTATTAGATGGATGGCCAGAGAATAGCATAATATTAAGAAAATGCTTTCTGTCTGCCTCAATTTGATTCCTGGTTCCAGTTTTTATTAATATGACTTTGGACAAGTTACAGAGCCTCTCCGTGTCCTAGTTTCTTATTTACACCCACCTCAGTGTTATAAGGAAGACTAGATGAGCTAACACATGTAAAGTGCTTGTAACATTTAAATTCTAGTATTTTAAAAATGTATGTAATTATAATTTAGCTACCTCATAAAAATTTACTAAAATAAAATTAACAGTACTAAAAGATGTCATAATCCTCCATCAATATTCATCTTAGATACTAATAGAAGAGTGGTTCTCAAAGCATAGAATCCAGACCAACAGCATGGATATCACCTGAAACTGAATATTTTACCACAGACCAATTAAATCAGACACCCATAGGTTAAAATCCAGCCATTTTTTATAGCAACCCTAATTAAATTCTTCTATATATTACAAAACACATAGGCTTTTCCATTTCAAATCAATACAACATGTTTTTAAAAAATATCTCATTATTTTGTCTATCTTGTTTAGGCATTTTCCATCTTCACATGCAATGACCTTCTAAGACATATTCCTAGTGACCATCATTATTGATATATGGATATCTGACATCCCTTCCACAAATTTTATTTGGACTTGAAGATAATGTACCCAAAGAGAAAGAGAAACAAATTAATAAAAATAATAATTTCTCTCTTTAGTACCATAGCATTTTAATAGATTAAGAATTTCACTTAAACTTTCCCTTTCTTTCTTTTTGTGCTATAGTTTCATTTTCTTGAAAGAATTATGAATGAGCTTAGATTATCAAGGCTATGTTCCCCTTCAGCCATTAAGTGGTCTTATATATAAATGCTTATTAGTCCTTAAAATAAAATTTATAGCAGTAAGATTTACATTGGCACATTTTATTTTTTATGTTTTGATTCTTAGCAAAATGATATACTAATATAAGATACTGTTTATAGAAAACACCTACTTGTATTACTTATTATATCTGAGATTCTTAAATTTTATTTCCCCCATAATGCTCATAACAAAAGATATACACAGGTTCAACATATTCCTATATATCTATTTCAATAAGCCTAAATACAATTTATAAAGAAAAAATGCAAATAGCTCTACTTGTCCCTTGAGGTGGACTGAACATGGAATTCATTAATAAGTGTATCATACCATTTAATATCTCAAGAATGTGTTGAAGTGCAAGGAAATATAAAAAACTTTAACATTTTTTAAAATATGGCACTGGTTTAGAGGAAACTAGCAATTATTACTCACTTTCATTAATTATAGAAATAAGATAGGCTAATATTTTCTATGCATTTCCTTAATAGCAATTATGTCACCAAATAAGGGATTCTTGGAGGAAAAATTTAAGTCTTACAACAATAGCAGGGTTTTAAAATTTTTTTAAAAAATAATAGTTTCTTTTCAAATTGGATACAACTTCAAAATCACTAAATCTCACCTCATTCTGAGTTTAAAAAGGCAGTTCAGTCCCTAAAATCTTTTTTCCTTTTTTACTATTTTTATTGTGAAAAATAATATATGTATATGTGTGTGTCTATACACACATTTATATACCTGTAATTCACCACCTTATCCATCTTAAAGTATAAAGTTTAGTAGTATTAAGCACATTCCCTCTGCTATGCAAACAACACTACTCATCCATACCCATAACACTTCATCTTGTAAAACTGAAATTCTACTCTGCCCTTCCCATCCTCTGGCAACCACCATTCCACTTTGCATCTTTACGACATTGGCTACTTTAACTCTTAGAAGTGGGAACATATAGTATTTGTCTTTTCGTCTCTGGGTTATTTTACTTAGTATGATATCTGCAAGGTTCAGCAAGTATGTGTTAGAATTTCCTTTTTAGAAAACATTGATAAAGAGTGACTGACTTTCTGTCATTTTGATATTTGTTTTTGTATGTCTTACAACTTTTGCATTTCTACCTTTGTATACTTAATGTTTTTGTAATGAAATTTCTTTCTCATTTCCTTTTGTGTATATTCTATAGCTATGTTCTTCATAATTACTATATATAGTAAATTTAACATTTTAAGGTAATAACATTTTAATTTGGATTTATACCATCTTAACTTTATAAACATACAAAGGCTCTGCTCAACACAATTCACAAATTATGAAACCAACCTAGATATTCTTCAATAGATGAGTGGATAAAGAAAATGTGGCATGCATATATATATATACATATATATATATATATATATATATATATATATATATATATATATATGAATATTACTCAGCATTGAAAGAGAATAAAATCATGGCATTTGCAGGTAAATGGATGGAGCTGGAGAATATTATGCTAAGTGAAATAAGCTATTCCCCAAAACCAAAGGTCAAATGGTTTCTCTGATAAGTGGATGTTGATCCATAATGGGAGTGGGGAGGAGCATGGGAGGAATGGAGGAACTTTGGATAGAGCAAAGGGAAGGGAAGGGAGGGGGTATTGGAGTAGGAAAGATGGTGGAATGAGATGGACATCATTACCCTAGGTACATGTATGAAGACACAAATGGTGTGACTCTACTTTGTGTACATCTGGAAAAATGAAAAATTGTGCTCCATTTGTGTACTATAAATTGAAATGCATTCTGCTGTCATATATAACAAATTAGAATAAAAAATAATAAAGAAAGCTCTGCTCTTATCTCTCTGTTCCCACTTCTTTTAGTTACTGCTGTGTCAAAATTAAATCTTTACACAATGTGTTTCTGAAAACATAAACTCATAATTTTTAAATGAATTAACCTCTTAAATCATAATAAAACATGACATTACAAACTGATATTGTATGAAAGTGTTCCTCAAAAAGCATGGGTAGTGAACAATTTCTAATGCAAAGGTGCTGAGAAGTGGTGCTTAATGGAGTTGTTCAGCTCATAAAGATACCACCCTCACGAATATTTTAATGTTGATTACTGACGAGCTTAAGCCTTCAAATTTGATCTGTTCTCTTTCAAGTGTTCTTAACTTTCTGCCTTTAGCTATGGGATGATGTAGTAAGAAGGCCCTTGCCTGATGCCCAGCACCTTGATATTTAGACTTCCCAGCCTCCGAAACTGAGAAATATTTTTTTCTTTATAAATTACCTAGTGTGTGGTATTCTGTTATAGGAACACAAAATAGACTGAGACAAACTAAATTTATAATTCTACTAAATATTAAATTAATAACTGCTTTTCTTAAAATATATTTATCTCTAAAATCACATAGAAAACAAAAAAAAATAGAGTTACAAAATATTATTACAAGAATGCTATTTTCATAACTGCTCATGTATTTGTCTTTACTAAGATCTTCATCTCTTCACATGGCTGTGAGTTGCTGGCTAGGATCCTTTAATTTCAACATGCAGGACTACTTTTCGTACTTCTAGGCAAGGACTAATGGAAGTGAATTTCCTTAGCTTTTGTTTATCTGGAAATGTCTTTATTTTCCTCTCCCTTTTGCAGGACTGTTTTGTCAAATATAAAATTCTTAATTGGTCAGGTTTTTGGTTTGTTTTGGTTTTGGTTTTGGTTTTTAGCATTCTGAATATATCAGCCTATTGCTTTCTGACCTCCAAATTTTCTGATGAAAATTTTACTGAATATCCTATTGAAGACCATTTATGTAAGATGCTGAGTCTCTCTTGTTGCTCTCAAGAGCCTCTGTCTTTGGTATATGATCATATCTCTGGGTGAGCCTCTTTGAGTTTATCCTACCTAGAGTTTTCTTGGATGTTTATATTTATGTATTCCTACATATTTGAAGGGGTTCTCAGTCATTATTTCTTTAAATACTCTCTTTACTTCTCTCTCTCCCCCTGCCCCTCTCTTTCCTGGAAGCACAAAACATTTGTCAGTTTATGTGAATGTGTAATGTGTTCGACAAGTACTTACACTGTTCAGCTTGCTTCAATCTCTCTCTCTCTCTCTCTCTCTCTCTCTCTCTCTCTCTCTCTCTCTCTCTCTACCTAGACTGGATAATTTCCACTACTTTGTATTGGTTGATTCCTTATTACTTGCTCAAATCTGCTTTTAAATTCCTCTAATGACTTTTTCCTTTCAGTTACTATGTTTTTAGGCCAAAGATTTCTGCTAGATTATTTTTAAGGTTTTCTATCTCTTTGTTAATATTTTCATTTTGTTCATAATTATTTTCTTGACTTTCTATATGTGTGGCTTTAGTTCTTTCAGCATCTTTAAGACAGTTTTAAACTCTTTGCTTAGTAGGTCCACCATCAGACATGTTTCTGGGTCAGTTTCTGCCAGTTTACTGTGTTCCTCCAAATGTACCCTACTTTCCTGTTTCTTTGTATACTTGATATTTCTTGTATAGCATAAAGATTTCAATAACTATTATAGAGTCATTTTGCTACTCAGAAAATAAAATTTCTAATAAACAGGAATTCTAGTTATTAACTTCATTTCAAATTTTCTATTTGAGATAATATTAGCTACCTTTAATGAAAGTGCCCAGCACAGTGCCTGAAATCTATATTTACACAAATCTGGAAAGATATTTTTTCTTTGTTTTACCCTAAGAGAACTCAAGCTTGCACATCTGGTAAACAGCAAGGATATTTTCAAATAGTTTAATGTGCTTGACCTTAAAACTGTCATTGAAAAGAATTGCTTTTCCAGGCTATATATCAGATCTAGGGCATTTTACATAGTTACATAGTTTTTTTGACATGTAAAAACACATTTTGTAAAGAACAACTTCAATTTTACCAATGAATTATTTCATATTGCCAATATAGGGAAGAAAACACAGTAAATCACTTGAGAAACATAGTCAATTTATTTTAGTACATCTCTCTGGCAATGATGAACAAGGGATCTTGTCTTTTGATCTCTCTTTAGAGTGTTAACCATCTGCTGTTTAGTTGCAAACACCAGTTATTCTAAATTTCTAACTGAAGCACCCAAATTAAATCATACTTACAACTAAACCAGTAGTTACCTTAAAGAGTTAGTGAACCCTGCCTTCTGCCTCAAAAATGCATCAACTATCCACAAAGTTTCTATATGAAAGAATTACTATCAATCATTTATATACCAAAAGAAAAAGTTTTCAGAATTCTATTTCCTAAAGTATTTTTTAAAACAAGTAATGAATTAACAAAACCAGGAAATTTCCACTGTGTCTGTATTGAGAAAGAATTATTAAAATAGATTTCCAAGAGAGCTATATAATAACTTGGTGAACACAATCTGTGACAAACTGTGCATTGAGAGGTCATCAGTGAAACCCTTCGATGGGTCCCTGTGTGTGCAGGGTTAGTTGTACCAACTGATATTCTTCCCCCATCATCAATATGACCTTTTTACCTCCTAAAATTAGACCTATACTTTGGAGATACATTCTAAATTATCCATCAGCTCAATGTGACTTTTTAAGAAGTGACACATCTTTCAAGCATACTTCTTTCACCTGTGCATATAAAAACTTAACCATCTACCCTAGAGATGTTTTATTCATTCATTTAGCATCAATATTTGAAAATTAAAACTCTAAAACATCTTAGGCACAAATATAACCTTGATCAAAATAGAAATGAGTTAATAAAAAATAAAAAAAAACTAGTCTGAAAAATATTTTCAAATCATGAGACTACCTGGTAATGCCTGTTGAATATTAATGCCTGGATAATAACTAATAAATGAAAAGCTAAATAAAAGTGTTCATTAAAAAGACTATATTTTTGTAATATATAAAAAACTGAAAATGACTTCCCCAGGAGTAAAGATTATTTTTCCCTTTCTTTCAATAGGTATACCAGTAGGCATGCTTTTTTTTTTTTTCATTCCACTTGTAACTCTGGAGTCAATATCAACATTAAGTACCAGGTTGGGTGTTTTTTTACAATTCCCCTTCGTTGTATAAGGAACATCTAAAATTTCAGATGCTGCAAAGAAAACTACTCATCTCCACCTTGCTGGCAACTCTGCTTCAATTTTATATATCCAAGTAAATGTCACCATCATCCATTTGGTTGCTAAAACCAAACAAAACCCAGAATCCAAACTTAATCCAGCTGTTTCTCACCCCCCAGATCCAAAGATATCAGTAAGACCTGTCAATGCTAACATTAAAATATATCCATTTCACCCAGGCCTCTGCCTTTATCTCTGCCATTCTCCGACTGAACAAACACGTTCTCAAATATTCTCAGCATTTTCCCCTTTTAGTTCATGCACCCCTCCACCATCTATTCTCCATACAACAGCAAATATAATATTCTTGAAATACTTATTAGTTCATTTCTCTCTTGGCAGTGCACTAAAATAAAACCCAAGCTCCTTACCATGAGCTGTGAGTCCCACATACTGTCATCCCTTCCCTCCTCTTCAGATTCCTCTCAACCCTTTCCCTCCTCACTCATATAGTTACTCTGTTCTTTTGGTTTTTTAAGTATTTGGGGCTCCTTCTGGTACTTAGTATACTTCTGCACTTTTTTTTTTTTTGTTCTGCTATTAGCTAAAATCACCCATAACAAGACATTTACTTAATTAACAAAGTAAAGGGCATTGGCAAGTTTTGATAGCTACCCTGTCAAGAAACAATGGAAGAGAGAAGATAAAAGAATAACATAATTAAATCACTGAATGAAAATAACTACCAAGTTTGAATTCTATAACTAAAGAAAATGTTATTATAAAATGATGGTAGGACAAAAACCATTTTTAAACTAACAAAAACCAAGAGAGTTTTTTTGCTAGCAGATCTGTATCAAAAGAAATTCCATTTGGTACGTGTGTGAGTGTGTGTGTGTGTGTGTGTGTGTGTGTGTGTTAAGTTTTTGAATTCTTTATATATTCTGGGTATTAATCTTCCATGGAAGGAGCAAAGATTTTTTTCCTATTTTGTAGGCTCGATTTTCATGCTATTGTTTCCTTTGCTGTGCAGAAGCTTTTTAATTTAATGTCATCCTATTCATTAGTTCTGGGTATTAGTTCCTGAGCATTAGGATTCCTATTGAGAAAGTTGTTGCTATTGGATTTATCCCCTATGTTTTTGTCTAGCAATTGCAAAGTTTCTGGTCTAATTCCTAGGCCTTTAATCCATTTTAAGTTGACTTTTGCATAGGGGGGGTGTAGGTACCTAGCTTCATTCATCTGTATATGGATATCAAGTTTTCCCACTATTATGTATAATTATCACACACAAAAAAATTCTAAAGGCAGTTTTAGGCAGAAGGAAAATGAGCTGTTTCACAAATATGGAAAGAAAGATAGAATAAGATAAAATGGGGATGGTAATTATAACTACTGTGAACTACCTACAAAATGATAATCACATTTCATGGCATTTTTAATCATATATAGAAATAAAATGTGAAAACAACGACCTAAAAGCCCATTATGAACACACTATGTTTTAAAATCCTCGCATTCCTGCAACTATTTTAATTCCATTCTTAGGTAAGTGCCTAATACGTCTATTCATCAAAAGATAGGCACAAAAATGTTCATTGCAATAAAGTTTGTAACAATAAAAATTCCCCAAACCCCAAATTATAGAAATAAACATTGTCTTTTTGTCAATTTAGTTTCCCATCTACAAATCTGGCAGATCCAGGTAAATGTTTTAGATATTTTCCAAAAAATCCTATAGAGAAAATCCTCTTCTCCTTTCTCTCCCTTTCCTCTTCTCTGTTCATCTATCAGGACAGCAAATTTTCTGATCACAGCTTTCTACATTTTTTTTGAGAATAAGAATCGATTCAGGAAAGACCATATTGAACCTAGGGATGTGATTCTCCTGCACCATGAATAGAACACTCTATATAATGTGATGAGATATATTTCATTTTATTTATTTTTTATGTGGTGTTGAGGATCAAAACCCTCAAGGCTTCACACGTGCTAGGTGAGTGTTCTACTGCTAAGCCACAACCCCAGCCCTAGAACACTCTTAATTAAATTGGAGGTTTGTTCAGGTACAAAGTCAGCCAAGTAGGACTTTGGCTCCAAGAAGAAAACAAAGCAAAAAAACAACTGAACTAAACTAAGTACTTTATTTGTTTCTTTCTTCCTTTTTCTCCTCAGTTTTGCCCTACTTCAAATCCCAAGCCTTAGTCAGGTTTGTCTCTTACATGCTTTGTTTCTATCTCAGAGCTTCTTATGGAAAATATAAGATTATCATATATGATATGAACTAATTAAAATCAATTTAAAGTTATATTTGCATTGATTCATAATCAAGACCCTACTAGGGGAAAATTCATATTTTTCATTTAAAAATATTCAGTGCCTTCTTTTTCCTTACCAGTTAACACCTGAGTACAAAAGAACATCAGCAAAATCTTATTAATACAAAAGATATTCAAAAGGTTATGTTGTCATGGAACACTTTCTACATGAACACAGTAGTAGAAAGGAAACTAATCACATTCTCAGTGTGCAAAAGTGAGAAGAAAATTGGCACCTTTAAATACAGCCCAAAGGCATTTAAATGTCAGCTACACATATTCTTGCCAATTCACTCCTTTTCAGTGATTGCAAAAGAAAAAAGTGAAAAAATATTGAGAAAAACAGACTCTCTCTTAGGAAGTACTTTTTAAACTGTGCAGATGCACTAATAGTTTTAAGCCATAGTAACCTATGAGAAGCGAAACCTCCAATTAAGAATAAGTGTGTGTAATGAAAACCTTTACTGGAGAATTTGTGTTGCATTTGTCAATAATCAAGAAACAATATCAGTCCAGAGTCATGATGGTGTAGATATTTATGACTTGGATAATGTGCTTTTGAGCAGAGATATCCATAGACATGATAAAGACTGATAAGGATTTTTAATTGAAAAGTTCCCAGTTCTCCCATTTACTGTCTCATCCAACTTGCAGAAATTTATATTTAGGACCTCTAACAGCCTGCAGAAATCAATACTTTTAGACTACAGTTGATGAGGGATTACAGAAAGCATGGTAAGCAAAACCATGGAAACGGAAACTACTAGAACTATGACTAAGCAAAATAGTTTTTCAATAGTATTTGCATTTCAACCAAAATTACAGAACTGAGGGGGTTTTATTTTAATTTTCCTTGAAATACACTAATTTTTTTACATAAAATTTTTATTTGTTCTAATTAGTTATACATGACAGTTGTATGCACTTTGATATATCATTCATAAATAGAGTATAACTTCTCATTCTTCTGGTTGTACATGATGCAGAATCACACTGGTCACATAGTCACACATGCACATAGGGTAATAATGTCTGATTCATTCTACTATGATTCCTACCTCCATGCCTCCTTCCCTCCCTTTTGCCTAATCCAAAGTAATTCTTTTTTTCCTTAGCCCCACCCCCATTGTGAATTAACATCCAAATATCAGATAAAACATTCAGCCTTTGGTTTTGGGGGATTGGCTTATTTCACTTAGCATGATATTCTCCAGCTCCATCCATTTACCTGCAAATGCCATAATTTCACTCTTTTTTAAGGCTGAGTAATATTCCATTGTGTATATATACCACATTTTTTTTTTACCCATTCATCTGTTGAAGGGTGAGGATGTAGGGGAAAAAGCACACTCATACACAATGAGTGGCACAGGCCTGTAATTCCAGCAACTCAGGATCCTGAGACTGGAGGATTGAAATTTCAAAGCAAGCTTCAGCAATGCGAGGCACTAAGCAACTCAGTGAGACCCTGTTTCTAACTAAACTACACAAAAAGGGCTGGGGATGTATCTCAGTGGCCAGGAGTCTCTGAGTTCAATCCCTGGTACCCTCCAACAACAACAACAAAAAATTCAACTAGAATAGTTCTATAAGGTTGGTATACTCTAGGAGTGGCTAGTAAAATGCCTATCCTCCCTTTGGCCAGGAAATAGGGAAGACGTATTAAAATCTGGGCCAACAACTCAGAGGAGACAGGTAAGTGCTGCCTTTTACTCACAGTCACTGTGTAAGTTCCTTGTGTCTTTTTTTTTTTTTTTCAGTGAATCTTGGAGACTCGTCTGATATATACCAAGCACTTGTCATATTTCAGGCTCTATATGAGGCAAGACATGATCTCTTCCTCAAAAAGGCAACAGTAAATATTCCTTACCCACCCACCCAAACATGGGCAAAGAGTTAGAATGTGGAACATTCTAACAATGGAAGCAAAATATTGTCGGAGAAATGAACAAGGATGAGGTGAGATAAAGAAGACCTTGGATAGCATTCCTTCATCAAAACTGTAACGACTAGCGGAGGAGGGAGCCACACAATGAAAGGTGAGGTTAAAGAGCAGAGGCTAAGAGAGAACTAAGGTGATGATAATAGCAAATACTCCTTTAGCACATACTACTCATTGCTCTAATTGATTTCCTTGTTTGTTTGATTTTTTTTTTCTTTTTGAGCAGTTATTCTGACAGGCAAGAGTTTCAAGGGGGTACTTTGGTGACCTTCAGTCTCTGGTTCCATACTGCACAGCACAGAAGGGGATTCACAGTACTGATGTCCTCAATGACAAACAAACCAAACTTCACCAACTGGAAAACTTGAAATTCCAATCAACACAAGTTAAATATTGCTGTATCTCAATAACAATAAATGGTTCTCTGAGCAACAATTACAAATCAAGGGCCAATATCAACTCCTTTATGGTCTTTTCTAATTTCTAAACCTTTCAGTTTAATTACCTCAATTGAGTTTAAATCTTTCTATAAATATGCATAAGACATAATATCAGAGACTACAGAAAAAATAAACTTTCCATAAGTAACTTTGAGCTTTCTCTTCTTCACTTTAAGCCGGTAAAACTAACTACTAATTATTTTTCTAAAGGGTCAATAAACGTTAATAAAAATACGAATTCATTGCACTTAACCCATCAGCCAAACTGATGAACATAGTCACACAGACCTTCATGTACAATGCAGAACCCTCTATGATTTCTTCCTTGCTAGAGACTGCGGTGCCCAGTGAAATAATCAGAACTCAGATAATTGGGGTACACAAAACTAATCATATCCATATGTTTAGAGACCTCATCATTGTAATGCAAGTTTAAAATGAAACACATACTTTTTTTAAGAGGGTGATGAAAGAAGGCTATGTTAACACATTGGTAAAATATGGGCCATAAGCAGAGGTACACATTCAAATCCACATTTTGATAACAATATTTTTTTAAATGGCAGTATTGGTATGATCTAAAAAATGAGATAAAAAGGATGAATTTTCAGTGGAATAAAGTTAAACTTTCTTCTTGATATAATTCATCTGGTAACTAGAAAGAGCTCGATCATGGCTGTTGAATGCCTTTTGAATAATTGAATACTGTTTTGCTTTGATCTTCAGATAGACCCAGACAAGGAACACTGAAAGCATATAATTTCTATGAAACATCAATATTAAAGAGTTAAATGATAGGATTTGTGTACTTCTGCATATGAAGTCATTAACATTATCAAATATTACATAAAATAATCATGTAACTTGGTCTCTCGTACTTTGAAAGAAAATCATTCAATTAGTAACCATTTGCAGCCACCCCTGATATGCAATGGCCAAATTGAATGCAATTCTGGAGTAACCTGCAACAACCTTTTTTATTTTCAACCTTATGAATATCCTTGAAATTTACATAAAAGGAATAGCATAAGAACAAACAAAATTCTCTACAATTGCTTAAATATATTTATATTTATTTAAAATGTAAAAGTAGATGGCTACCATATAGTCAAGTTTTTACTGAATTGTAAATACCTTGGTTTGATAGCTTCATCAAGCCATAAATAATTAAGACTCTGTGTTGGTGGTTTTGCTGCCTTAGAAATATAACAGTAAGTTTATAGAACAATTTACTTGGGGAAGAAGCTTTTCTCATTTTGAGACATCAAACAAAATTCTTTACTCAGACTATTTTAAATTAATAAATAAGAACATGGGTCCAAACTAAATGACAAACTGGTCATTAGTTTGGACTAACACAAACTAGTTCCAAATTATTTTCTGAATATGAAAAACAGTTTCTGGGTTTGCAACCTTGAATAATTTTTTTCTGTGTGGGTGGATGGTGAGACAGTTGAAAAACATTCAAGTGGTGGGAGACAACAGGAAGATTCAAACACAATGTTTGTAAAATTCTTATGGGGAGATCTTGAAGTTTCTCTTACTGATATATTATCACCAGTAATAACAGACATTAAATATATAGAGGGATTTCTTTTGAGTGACAGTCTTCAAGGGAAAGTTTGTGCTTTGTTTTGCACCCTCCAACCCCAAGCAGACTGTGCTATATTGTATCTTTTTCAGGCCACAGGTAGAAACCTGGGGGACCTTGAACAATCCGTAGAAATCCAGGATCCACATGTCTCCAGTCAATATTTGTGTTTATGGGAGTTTTTTTATTTATGTTTTTTATTCATGGAGCTTTTCAGTTTCCCTGAAACCAGGGTAGGCCAATGGAATTACTATGATTAGCTTGAACATAAAGGGCAGGTGGGAGAACAGGCGATAGGAGAGGAGCTTCATATGTAAATCTCAAAAGGCACATGTTCTACTCTGGGACTCAAAGGAGAGATTCTGGGTGTTTGTATTCTGAAGGTGTATGCAATTTTGTAGCTAACCATTTATGAGACTTTCTAAATATTGGGTTTCTCAATTTCAACACATCCTCAAAGGCAGCCATGCCCCACAAATGAATATGAACCATGTAAACAGAGAAAGAAAAAATAAGGGAGAAAAGGAAGAAGGGAAGATGGGTGGGAGAGAGAAATGAGGTATGATGTAAAGAAAAAGAGAAAGGAGAGTTTATACATTCTGTGTGTCATATTTACCTTTAAACATACACACACACACACACACACACACAATGTGGAATAATTTGTAAAAATACAAAGGAAAAATTACTAATTTCAACAAAAAAACCTAAAATAATGACGAAAATCCATATTTGGAGGTGGTGCAAATATTTTGCTGAAATACAATCCCATACAAATCAGTAAGAATATTTTCAAGTCCTGTGACAAGCAACATACCATAATGCTACAGACTGCCCACTTTAAAGAATATTTTGAAAATGAGTAAAGTCAATAAATGCTTCAATTAAAATATTAACAGTACTTTATTATGTGATAATAAGTTATTGGCTTTTATTTTATTTATGATAAATGTCTGTCCTGTGTTTTATTGCTCTCTCTTGAATACTGCCAGATTCTAAGAGCCTTACAAAGTTGCCAATTGCAGAAACTGCCCTTTCCCAGGAGAATTACTATAAAATTAGTGCTGTGAGTTTTAAATTTTCTCTCAACAAAGCTATAAAAGTTACATTAAAATTAGGGGTACTGAATTCCATTTTCAAAAACATCATGGATTATTCATCCCGAGTCATTCTACAATGTCTATATTTGTTTAAGTTTGAATGCAATAGGTCTAAAACACCATTTAAATGCATAGATTAACTCTCAGGAAAATAGAGAAATGTTCTGTGCTGAAAACAGGAAATATGGGAGGTAAACAAGTGATGAGGAAAGTTTTCAATTTAGGTGGAAAAAGGCTTTTCTTTTCTAAGGAGATATGATGCAGACTTTGCATAAGAAAGGGTGAGAATAAGGTCAAATGTCTCATATAATCAATCCACAACATTGTACCTTAGCATACGAATGAAATTAAGTACAAGGCAGAGAGTCATTTTCAAGGAAACTCTTATCTTTACCTTGCCTTTTAGAGTATGACAACTATTTCTTATAAATGATACAGAAAGTGCAAACAAAGAGATAAACATCAACAAATTTAGTTTCATTGAAATGAAAATCTTGTTCTTCAAAACAAAACGTTTCCTATTTGTTTTACCTTTCAGAAGAATTTTTGTGAAAACACATTTCCATTCAAATATACAGGAATGAATTATTCAGCAATAGAAGAGAATAAAATCATGGCATTTGCAGATAAATGGATAGTGAAGATAATGCTAAGTGAAGTTAGCCAATCCCAAAAAAACAAATGCTGAATGTTTTCTCTGATATAAGGAGGCTGATTCATAGTCGGGTGGGGAATGGGAGCATGGGAGGAACAGACAAACTCTAGATAGGGCAGAAGGGTTGGAGGGGAAAGGAGAGGGCATGAGGATAGAAATGATGGTGGAATGTTATGGACATTATTATCCAAAGTACAGGTATGAAGACATGAATTGGTATGAATATACTTTCTATACAACCAGAGATATGAAAAATTGTGCTCTATATGTGGAATAAGAATTGTAATGCATTCTGCTGTCATTATAAGTAAAAAATATTTAAAAATTATACAAGAATGAAGAAGATATGTAATCTATAAAAACAGTGAGTGAAACAATGAGGGAAAAGGAAAAAAAAAAAAACATCAGAATAGGAGTTTTGTTGCATAAAGCAATGCCCAAATTAAAAGAGAAATTCAGTGGGTTCCAGGAAGGTCTTCAAGCAAAAGGATGGGGTAAGCACTCCACTATTGTCATGGATGTAAGAAATAAATTTTTTAAAAAAGGATGGGGTAGAATCTAAGTATTCATGATCCCTAGTAAAGAAATGGATGGTATTGATACAGTGAAGAAAACAAGTTCTGACAACAAGAGAAAAAAAAAAACAGAATTGAATGGAGTAAGGCAAAACAAAGGAAAGCATTAAGAAGTTATGGAGTGACTGAGGCAGTAGGGGATGAAGGCCTGAACTCAGAAAAAAAAATTACTAAGTGATAAAGAAAACTAAAGAGTATAGAAACATATTTGTGGAATAAAATATTTGACTGAGATTTGCTGGCACATTAGAGGTCATTAAAGTCACTTATCAGCCATGGTAAGCATCTTATACTGCCCCTACCATTCATTGCTCAAATCAAAGAGAAATAATTCCACAATATAAATCTCAGTGATGGAGAATAAAGAAGAGTGATCATAACTCTGTATTTCATTCCAAACAGGAGAGTAAATTGGTCTCTTCTTTAATAGGAGGATTAAAATATGTATTGTTTTCTCTGTTCTGGCTGCTGTATAATTGTTCAAATTCATTGCAGAGCTCAATTTATTATTAAAATACAACAATTATGGTTCTTTTCCTATGCTGTATGACAGCCTGCTTTACTACTTAAATTTCATAAAATCAGCATTCCTTTTATAAGAAATTGGTCTTGCATAAGGCAGTTTGCATTGTAGTTAGTGGAGAGAATGTCATAATTTAATCAACTGCTGAGAAAGCTACCTGGCTCTTTCTATTCCAACAATTCCTATTGGCAAATAAATAAATATAAAATTACTCCTTTATACCTTTGGTCTATTGCTATAAAACTGCCACTCCAAAATGGATATCATCATAAAATACTAGGGACAATTCAGGAAGAGTTTTAAGAAATAAACTCCTTGTTTCCCACAGAATCCTGGTTGGAATCTGGGCTAACTAATCAAGCTCTATGTGCAAATATGGTTGCTGGTTACCCTAGAGGGCACATCCTGAAAATTTGGCTCTTTCCCTTGACATGTCCAGCTGTAAAAGTAGACTGAATTTCACTATTGTGTATATCCACAAGAAATTAATTAATTTTTTAAAATAATAACTATGGGTAAATGGTAGAAAGATCAGTAGAGGGATGGGGAAGGAGAGGTAATGGGGTCTGAATTAGAAAAAGATCTATTTCATGCTTGTATAATTATGTCAAAGTGGATTCTACTGTGATGTATAACTAAAAAGAAGCAATAAAAACAACAAAAAAGTAGACATGTCTGAGAAATGGCATGTACATGGGAGGCTTGTTTCTTTTGATATGGATCTGAGGGCATTTCTGGTATCTTCCTAACTGGAAGAATGCAGCTCAACTCAACAATATTTTCCATTTACAGACCTCTTTATTTTTTTGCCCGAGGCATTATCTAGTCAGTATGGCATATATGTCTGCAGGAGGGGATCAAAAGCACAGTTTGAGACCTGGCTATGCCATTAGATGACTGTGAAACTTAGGCATTTAACTTCAGCCTTCTGAGCAAAACGTTTCTAGTCCATAAAATAAAAGACAGCAATTATGGCATTCCCAGCAGAACCTGAATCAACTCTCAAACCCAATGTTTGAGACACAGTCAGGGTCATTTAGGATAATGAATATAAACTTTAGGGTTTTTTTTGTTTGTTTTGGTTTTTGTCTTTAGTTGGTAATGTCTAACACATTGATTTATTTGTCTGTAAATCAGTCTCTGTTGACCTCCTTTATCTTGCACTTCCTCTAAGAGAAGTATATTTTAATAAAATTAAATTTGTTCCTGTCTTAATGGAATGTAGCTCTGAAGCTAAATGCTTCTAAATGAACTTCCCCAAATCATGCATAGCTTTATGTTCTTAGAGCTCCACTTGCAGAATGCGTTATTGAAAATTTATGTGCAAGAAACCTATTATTTTGGATTTAGCTTGTCAGTGTTTCTTTCCCGATATAAAGTATAACTATAAAGTAACAAAATGATCTTGTTTGCTTGCACAGTGGCTCTAAATTTAGTTCAAAAAAGAACATTGAGGGCATTTTCAGCAATTAAAAATGCTGAGATTTACAGGAGTTCTTAATATTATATATACTAATGGGCTCTCTCTCTCTCTCTCTCTCTCTCTCTCTGTGTGTGTGTGTTTATAAAGCATCAGTACTTAACAGAAAAAAGGTTTGCATGACACTTAAAAATGTGTGTGTGTACACACATGCACACATATACACATAGAGTAATGCTATGTAGTTTATCACAAGTAATAGTAGGAAATTGAAGTACAGAGAAATGCCTCAACAAGTAGAGTTAATGAAGAAACCAGGATCAGACTGGGTTTAATCCCCCAGTACCAAAGAAAGGAGGAGGAAGAGGAAGAGCACAAGGAGAAAGGAGGGAGGGAGGAAGAGAGGAGGAAACAAAGAAAGAAACTGGGCTCAAATAAGCTACACTACTTGCTGAAGTCACACATTAACTTCACAAGGAGTAAAAGCTGGATGGAAACTCAGGCTTTCCAAATATAATTACACAACTTCATTTCTGTGAAATAAACACAAACGATTTTTGTCATTTTCAAGGTGGAAGAAGCTAATCATCTCCTGGTGGTTGGGAAGCAGAAGAAAAGAGGAGGCAAGGTTGCCAGGCAAAATACACCCTTCAAGAGCATGCCAATGACTTATTTTTTCCCATTGATCCCACCTCCTACTGTTTCCAACACTTCCCATAGCCTATTAAGTTAAAAACCCATAAACGGATGAATCCATTTCTGAGGCCACAGCTCTTGTGATCCAATCACCTACCAAAGGCCCCCACCTCTGAACAATGCTACTTGGGACACCAAGTCTTCCATGCATGAGCTATTAGGGAATCTTGAAGATCCAAGCCACACCAGGAGGCATGCAGACATCATTTATAATGTGAATTCAGTGCAGGCATTGGGGTCAAATGAGTCTCAGTTCAGATCCATTTTCATTTTTCCTCTTACCCTCTATGTCACTGTTAATATGACATTGAATTTTGAAAGCATTAGAGCTCTTGCTCATTTCAGAGTCTTGTTGAGCACCTACTGTATGTGTTTGTGCTAACCACAAAGGGCACAGAAACCCATGAAATAAAAGTGATTTCTGCCCCATGACAAATGGGAGCCAAGATTTTCGCCTCGAGAACAATGGACCACATATGTGAGGCAGATCACAGAAGTGTGTGTGACACATAGTAGCATTCAGTTAATATCAATTTTCTTCTGCTTTCCTTTCTTCTCTCCCATAGTAGTCTCAGGAAACTCAGCTCCTCAAATGCCAAGGAAAGGGTTGAGGTCCACCATGGCACCAATTGGTCCACCAATTTGGAGTGTGTTTGGCTCTCTCTCACATGCTTTCTTCTCTCCACTCAAGTTCAGATTGTACCTGGGGCATTCTGGAGGAATATGGTCCTTTTTTGACACAGGAAGTAGAAAGATCTTATAACAGTGAGACTCAAGTCAAATTCAAGAGGACCAAAACATCCATCTGACTAGGGCTTTAGAGATACTTAGTGGAACAGTGATACTGGTGCACTCAATGGGGAAATGAACTGAATTTCTACTTATATTCAGTCTGAATATCAAATCTACTGCAACCATATATTAAATGAATACTCAGGAGGTGGGTAAATCTGCATATGTGTGAGTCTGACTCAGGCCCAGTATTTTGGACTCAAGGTGTGAGAGAAGGGAATGAGCAAGATGGTTCAAGTTCCCTGAGCCTCGCCATGTTCTTATCTACAAAGGGAAACAAGAATGCCCAGATCCAAGTTTGACCTTGATCTGACCTAAGCCTGGCTTTCCTTGTGCTCCTGGTCTACTACGGTGTCCCATACTCAGGCTTTTAAGCCCATTTATGCTCAAGACCTTTGCTCTTGCTATTCTCTCTACCTAGAACATGCTACCCAGATCCTGCCAGGACTAGGTGTGCTTCCTCAATTTCTTCTTATAGACAGAAAATTAGATCTTGTTGTGTTCTCATTAGGCCAACCCCCGCCTGCCACCTTTGATTAGTGCTTTCATGTATTTTCACTTAAAGCAAGTTCTGATAAGGGAGGATTGCTTATTGTCATTTTGTTATCTGCTTCTTATAACTCCTTTGATCCTCATAGTTACGTTCTTCCTTATATTGCTTATTTTTGTAGTGAAACATTTTTATTCCCACCTATTTCATTTTCATCATGTACTATTTCTTTGTGGTTCTCGTAGGATTTCCACTTAACATACAAAAGTGATATGTTGCTATGTGGATCAATAGCAATGTAACTTCAATAAGATTCAAAAATGCTGCTCCAGGGTCCTACAAAAAATGGAAGAGGCAATTAGCAGAGTCTCACCTGCAGTGACTGCAGCATGTTACCATTGCTAATGGTGCCTCCATTTTTGCTGATTTGATTGTTATATCTGATAACTTTATCCAGTTATGGTATATGGTTATTGTCTCTGTTTAATGTACCTGGACATGGTAGCATTTACTATCTTTGGTGACTGTACCTAGTCACAGTGTCTAATTATTGTCTCTGTATATTATATCAGATCACAGAATATGGCTAATGTCTCTGATTAATGTATCCTGTCACAGGGTCTGAGTATTATTTATTTTCTATGCCTAGTTATTGTATCGGGGCAATGATACCATATCTGGTTTTATACCCAGTAATGGTATCTGGCTAATGTCTCTCTCTGGTTACTGTAACCAGTCATGATATATATGTATTGTCTCCATCAACAGTTCATACTTCCTTGATTCTATTGGTTTAGTCCTCTGGCAAGTTAGAACATGATGGCAGGAGACACCGTGGTGGAAAAAAAAGTTTTTTACCTCATGGTGGTGGCCAGGAAGTGAGATTAGGAAGGGGTGACAAAGTAATCCTAGGATAAAATGACAAAATATACCCCTCAAGGGTATTTCCCCAATGAACTATGTCCTACAACTGTGCCCTATATCTTGAAGTTTCTTCCCCTCCCAGTAGCCCATGGAGTTATGAATCCAATATTAATCCATTGTCAATTTTCTTCTGCTTTCCTTTCTTCTCTCCCACAATAGTCTCAGGAAACTCAGCTCCTCAAATGCCAAGGAAGAGTCTGAGGTACACCATGGTATCTTCAACAGGATGTGCTAGTCCCAATTTGGAGTGTGTTTGGCTCTCTCTCGCATGCTTTCTTCTCTTCACTCAAGTTCCATTTATGAGATTAAAATCTAGTTTATTTTTCTTGCCTTATGTTCTCCAGTTCCTTCCACTTAGCAGAAAATGCCATGAATTTATCTGTCTATATAGCTGAGTAAAACTCCATTGTTTATATATACCACATTTCTTTATCCATCCATCTGTTGACAGGCACCTGGGCTGGTTCCATACCTTGACTATTGTGAATTGTGCTGCCATAAACACTGATGTACCTATATTATTATAGCATGTTGATTTTGAATTTCTTTAGGATTCGTGGGCCATGAAAAAGCTAGTAAACCCAGAAGCTGCAGTTTCTACCAAAATTTACTACTTCTGACAATACATCCTAATCAACATGATTAAGAGTTGGAGGTACCCTTTGATTACTCATTAGTAAGGAGATTTTTTCCCTATAGAATATAATGGAGCTGAGAGGTGTAAAAGGTAGAATCAGGAGTTTATGTTACAATAAATAGGAAAAGAATCTCCACAGATCCTTGTCAAGTCACTCTTGCAAGTACAGACCTAAATCTGTAAATTTATTTGCTTTTTCAAGAAAGAGAGAAATGAGACATGTTCAATGGATAACTGAATGAAAAATGAGTGAAAATAAAATTACCCTGAGTAGACTCTACTTGACAAATATACTCAGTTGATTCAAAATTTGGGGATATTTTGTCACAAACCCCTGCAGTACATAGTGGTTTTCTTTTCTTGTCTGTAAGAGACCTTCATGTTTCTTGAAGGCAAGCATGCTCTTTCTGATTGAGGATATCAAAGGGTCTTATAGAAATTGTTTCTACAAACAAGATAATTTAGAGGAGAGCTGTATAACCACAGCGGGCTAATCTTTATGCCCAAAGAACCTCATCACATCAGATAGGGGATAGTGGGTAATAACCAAAGCCTATTAAATACAGAGATAATGACTCAAAGGCTTGAAGTAAGTTGCCTGGAGCTTTCCCAAGCCTTAGGGACCAGCTTCTAATCCCTCATTTGGCCTTTAATATTTGAATATTTGTGCTTCAAGCTGCTTTGTATCTAACAAATCAAGGATAAAAAGAACAATTAACAATTGAATCTGATTATAAGTAATCTGGGTAGGAGAAATGAACAAAACTAATCTGCTTTTAACTTAGGTCCCACAGGCAGAGTTTTAACATAGTTCACAGACATGAGTCAAAGACCTTAGGAACTGGCCCTGGCATTGATATTTCCACAACTCATGTGTTCATAGATACCAGGCTACTCTTAGATTGCCATAATTGGACATCCCAACCTAAATGAATCATCTATTATGCTAAGTAAGGACCAAAACTAACTGATTCTCTTGCACAAACAAAATTTAACCAATTTATCTATGGGTGAAAGTCTATTATTAGCCAAGCAGAAATTCAGGACACTCACAGATAAAATGTAGAGAATCATTTTTATTTTATATTTGAAGCTTACAAGACAGATCCTTCTGTTTTCTGCTGGTATGTAACTTTAATCATGGCAACTGTATCCAAAATGAATTACTCTATGTAAAAAGAAGTAATGCTTTGTAATAGGTAAAACTGTATGGTACAATGAAAACAAAATGGTAGCTGTCTACATAAGATTCTCCGATATAAGAGCAGACAGATAAATCACATAGCTTAGACAGGGCCTGGGAAATTTAATTTTGACACCAACAGCATAATTCACAGAAAGAAAAATGGGTAAATTTGATCTTACCAAAATCAAAAACTTTTGCTGATGAAAATGATGAAAAGATAAGTTATAGACTGAGAAAATGTTCGCAAACCACTTATCTAATAAAGATTAGTATTTAGAATTTATTTTTAAACTCTTGAAGTTAAACATTAAATAAAACAATCAGATTAGACAGTTGGAAAAGACATAAACAAACATTTCTCTAAAGAGAATATATACAATACAAATAAACATATTCAAAGATGTTCCATATCATTAACAACTAGGGAAATACAAAATAAAACCACAATAAGTTATTGCTATACACTTGTCAGAAATAAAATGAAAAATGGTGACAATATCAAATACTGTCAAAGACACAAAAAATTAGAATTATTTACATATTGCTGGCAGAAATGTATAATGGTACAACCTCTCTGAAAAAAAGTTTAAATGACGGTCAATTCTAGTATCAACTTGATGGAATTAAGAGAAACCTAGAGACCTGGTAAAGGTTTATTTCTAAATGTGTCTTATGAGGGTGTTTCCAGGGGAGATCGGCATATGAATCCATGAACTGATTGGAGAGATTCACCCTCTGTGTGAACAGGCACTATCCAATTGAGTAGAGCCCCAGGTATAATAAAAAGGCAGAGGAAAGGAAAATTTGCTCTTTCAGATGTCCTTCAACAGATGGAGAATTAAATAAATATCCATACTATAGAACGCTATACAATAAAAAGAAATAAATTAGTGAATTACTAATAAACTCAACATGAATGATGAAAAAGGCTATTAATAAAAAGTTACATTCTGTGTGCTTACATTTATATAACATTTTTGAAGAAGAGAAAATTTCAGAAATGGAGGAGAGATTAATGGTTGACAAGGGTTAGGAAATGGTGATTGAGAGAGAGATGGAAGTATTTATAAAAGGACCATATGCAGATTCCTTGTGTTGTGGGAATCATTCAGTATCTTGACTGTGTGGATAAGTACATGAATACATAGAAGATAAAATTGCATAAATTTAAAACACACACACACAAGTAATTATAAGAAAAACTTAGAAAATCTGAGTAAGATTAATGGATTGTACCAATGTCAGGATCCTGGTTATTATATCACATGATGACTTCATAAAATATTACCCTTGGAAAAAAACTGTGCTAAGTGCTCAAAGAATCTATTATTATATCTTTAAATTTCATGCAAATCTACATTTATATAAATAAAAATATAGTAATAGTTTTTAAGAGCATATGCACTGCAGTCAGACCGCTGGAGATCAACTCTGGTTTTGCTAGCTCTGTTATCTCAACTTCCAAATTCTCTCTTGGTAAACCAGTCAATAACAATATACTAACCTCATAAGACTGTTGAACAACTTCACAATAAGAGCTTAGTACATTTGACTGTATATAATGAATACCAAATAAAAATTCCAATTCTGCTATGATTTTTGTCATTATCATTTTATTATCTGTGAGGTAGAAAATATCCTTCAGTCTGATATTAAAAGAAAACTTTAGGTCATGTGTGCTTGCCATTTGGTTGCAGAAGATCTCTTTTGAGGTACAACATTACTCACCATTGAAGGTCTTACTAAATAGTGTTCCGGCCTGCTGACTTGCACAATGTCTCCTTTTCTCTGTTTCAGAATTAGTCTTTATGGAGACATTTTGAAAACTTTATAGGAAATAAACTGTAGAAAATCAATACCCACCCACCCATCCCAAATCCCTTAAAGTCACTAATCGCACTCACTTAAAATAATAAATCTGTCAGTGCTACTGCTTTCCACAACTTCATAATTTAATAAGAAGCAAGTCATTTTTTTAGTTTTACTTCTGTCATTAATCCATCATCTGTTTTACTCATAATTTAATTTTAAGACATGTTTTTGTTATTAGTATATAATTCTGTAAGCCTTTAAGTTATATTTCATCTACTTAATTTCCTAAAAAGTATCGTTTTTGAAAGATTTTGCAGTAAATTAAGTTGTGCAAAATGCTCATTTCTCCTTTATGATCTCATATATTTGCCATAAATATTTCAGTGAGGATAATGAGATATGGATAAATCATATTTTATTGCTATGTAAAATAAAATATGAGATTTGACTTACTTTAATATTGTGCTTGGTATTCAGAGAAAGAATGTGTTGTTTTTGGACTACAAAAAGAAGATAATACAATGCTGGTGCTATTTACTAATATACAAAACTAAAGATATAAGTAGGAATGTGAAAGTTACCATTATGGGGACATTAACACCAGCCAGGGACCTGTAACACCCCAGCCTCTGCCTTCCCTATATTGTAGACCATGGAGGACCATTTCAGATCTCAGAAAATCTTTTTCATGGCCACAATGTCACATAAATGTACTTATAAACTGGGGAAAGGTAGAGAAAAAATCTACTTCTTAAAAAGAGACTAAAAATTTATTTAGCCCCTCTAAAACTACTTAACAGATTAATGTTTCAAAATTAAATTTAAAATCAGTAGATAAAATATCCTAGTTGTAAAGTTCAAGATATTCCCTTCTTTTCTCTCACTTTCTTAGTCCCTCTCTCCCATTTTATTTATCCCCAGCACATTTAATAACCAATTTTTAAATAAGCCTTGATAATGGAAATGGTGTTTAGCCAACAAATGACTAGATAGTACCTTATGCAAAAGATTAGAATAAGGAAAATACCTTTACCAATTGTTGCTCTTCTGAAATTGAGTGTATAAAATAAAATTTGACCTTAACATCAATGGAAATGCAACATTTCCAGGAATTCAATCTATAAATACAATTATCCATTTCGAAAGGCAATATATTAAAACTTAAAAATAACTTTGCAGAGGTCTAAATCACAGCAATGGTCATATCCCCTGCCCTCTCCTCTAAGGAACCAGTGCTAATATTGCAGTATCTCACACTCCTTGTGCCCCTCAAGAAACACATAAAAACCTATAATTAATTTACTAACTTTCATTCCTACTCATCTCTATTTTTGTTAATCCAATTCAGTGCCCCTTCTGTCCCTGTTAGTCAGTTATGGCTACTATTACAATTGCCATAGACTAGGTGGCTTAAACAACAGACATTCATTTCTGAGTTCTGGATGCTGAGAAGTCCCAGGTAAATACCAGCATGGTTGAATTCTGGTTAGGATTCTCTAACTGGTTTATAGACAGCCATTTTCTAATTGTATCTTCACATGGTAGAAAGCAGAGAGAAAATTTCCCTCATGTCTCCTCTTATAAGGATACAAACTGATCATAATGATTACTGTCCTTACAAATCATCTGAAGTCTTCACCTCAATACTTTGAGGATATGAATTTTGGGAGGACATGAACATTCAGTCCATGTAAGCCTCCCATACCCCCGCTCTAGTTCTTAAAAGTCTGTGTGCTAAGTACCCTCTCCTTTAATTGACCCAACCCCTTCTCAGATTGATCCTTTCCCCTTGATGCAAATTTAAACTTGAGTGCACCCTGCTAACAGTAAATCATCTTGCAAGCCTCTTAGCTGGAGGCTGTGGTTGTATTTTCATTACACAGTCTCAAATGAATACTTCTTAAACTTGAAAGAACAAAAGGAGATGATCAAAAGTCAATATGTTTGTATTGATCTATATGAACCTTAAAGTGATTGAAAAAGTTTAAATATAAAACTAAATCATGAAATTTTTCATCTCAAGAGAGTACCTGTGGATTTCATGTTTTTTTGGAATTTTTCTGATATCTTCATAATTTAAATGGGCAATATTTGTTTTCACAGTTTAAAAGTTCAAATAGCCTGAGGGGCTGGGGTCATGGCTCAGTGGTAGAGCACTTGCCTAGCAAGCGTGAGGCGCTGGGTTCGATCTTCAGCACCACATAAAAATGAAATTATGAAATATATTGTGCCCACCTATAACTAAAAATAAATTTAAAAATAGTCTGACTTTTAAAATACTGCAGAAAACCTGTATTGAAATTAATCCAGATTATGTAACCCCAGTTAGTTTTTTTAAAATAAGTGCTATCTGTTTACATTTTTGTTTTCCTTTTTCTATTATTACTATTATTTGGAGGTGAAGAATCAGGATGGAGGCAAGAAGAAAGGAAGGAGGTGTGCCTTTCTTCCTGAAATTCATATTTCTTTCTGGGATCATTTTGACCTTTTTGAAGTATCTCCTTTACTTTCCATTCATAAAAGTATACCACCTCAGTTTCTGAGGATATTATGTTCTTGAAATATGCTAGTATTTGCTTCCCATTAAACTTTCACTTTATAGTTTCAAATTCTTTGATAAGCCATTACTGAAGAAATTGTGTGTTAAAAATTTGCAAAATAGTACAATTCTATTTTGTATCATGGTACTGGGGACTGAACCCAGGGTTTCACACATACTAGGCAAGTGCACTAACACTAAGCTGCATCCCAGCTGTTCTTAAAAAATTGTTCTGTTTACATGTATATGAAAGTAGAGTGTATTCAGATATATTATACATACATGGATCCCATTCTTGTGGTTGTACATGATGTGGAGTTTCATTGGTGGTGTATTCATATATGAACGTAGGAAGGTTTTGTCTGATTCATTCTATTGTCTTTACTATTTGCATCCCCCTACCTTCCCTTCATTCCCCTTTGTCTGATCCAGTGAAATTCTATTCTTACCCCAGCCCCCCACTCCTTACTGTGTGTTAGCATTCCCATCAGAGAGAACATTCAGCATTTGGTTTTGGGAATTGACTTATTTCACTTAGCAATATAGATTTCAGTCCATCCATTTACCACCAAATGTTATAATTTCATTCTTTTTTATGGCTGAGTAATATTCTATTGTATATACATACCACATTTTTAAAACTTTTTTTCTTTGTTCTAATCAATTATACGTGACAGTAGAATAAATGTGATTTGATATATCATACATAAATGGAGTATAATTTCTCATTCTTCTGGTTGTACATGATGTCAAATCACACCAGTTGTGTAATCATATGTGTACATAGGGCAATATGTCTGATTCATTATAGGATCCTTCCTATTCCCATACCTCCTCTCCTCTCTTCACTTCCCTCCGCCTAATCTAAAGTACCTCTATTCTTCCCTAGCCTCCCACCTCTTATTGTGAATTAGCATCCTCATATAAGAGAAAACATTTGGTCTCTAGTTTTTTGGGTTTTAACTTATTTTGCTTAGCATGATATTCTCCAGCTTCATCCATTTACCTGTAAATGCCATAATTTCATTCTTCTTTAAGGCTAAGTAATATTCCATTGTGTACATGTACAACAGTTTCTTTATCCATTCATCTATTGAAGGGCATCTAGCTTAGTTTCATAGCTTGGCTATTATGCATTGAGCTGTTGTAAACACTGATGTGGCTGTATCACTGTAGAAGGCTAATTTTAAATCCTTTGAGTATATACCGAGGAGTGGAATAAGTAGGTCAAAGGGTGGTTCCATTCCAAGTTTTCTAAGGAATCTCCATACTGTTTTCCATATTGGCTGCACCAGTTTGTAGTCCCACCAGCAAAGTATGAGTATCTTTTCCCCCACATCCTTGGCAACACTTGTTTGTATTCTTGATAATTGCCGTTCTGACTGAAATGAGATGAAATCTTAAGAGTTGTCTTGATTTGCATTTTTCTAATTGCTAAAGAAATGAACATTCTTGTGTATATTTTTTGAACATTCTTGTATATTTGTTGATCAATTATATTTATTCTGTGAAGTGTCTGTTCAGTTCTTTAGCCACCCATTGATTTTATTGGTTTATTTGATGGGTTTTTTTGTTTGCTTGCTTGCTTGCTTGCTTTTGTTTTTTGATGCTAAGTTTTTTGAGTTTTTTATATATCCTGGAGATTAATGCTCTATCTAAGGTATGTGTGGTAAAGGTTTTTTCCATTCTGTAGACTCTCCACATTATTGTTTCCTTTGCTGAGAATAAACTTTTTAGTCTGATTTCATCCCATTTATTGATTCTTAATTTTACTTCTTGTACCTTAGGAGTCTTGCTAAGGAAGTCAGTTCCTAGGCTGATGTGATGAATATTTGGGTATACTTTTTCTTCTAGTAGGCACAGGGCATCTGTTCTAGTGCCTGTCTTTGATCCACTTTGAGTTGAGTTTTGTGCGTGGTGAGATGTAGGGGTTTAATTTCATTTTGTTACATGTGGATTTCCAGTTTTCCCAGCACCATTTGAAGAGGCTATGTTTTCTCCACTGTATGTTTTTGTCGCCTTTGTCTAGCATGAGGTAACTGTGTTTACGTGGGTTTGACTCTGTGTCTTCTATTCTGTACCATTTGTCTACATGTCTACATGTAAAGAAAACTAAAGGAGACAGAAGCAAGGTGCAGAGGGAAAGCAAAGGCTGCTTGGGGAGCTGCCAGCTTTATTTACATCAATAGGTTACATTAGGTCATTGGCATCATTAGTACATATTGCTCATTGTATCACTGGGCAGGTTACAGAGTCAGCAACACCAAATGGCAATGTACAAAATGTTAGGAGCTTTGTGTAGCTCTCAAAAACGTCCCTTATATAAAGTTACTGTGGTCAGGTTTAGGCACAGTGAAACATTGTGGCTGTCTAACAAGAGAGTTCCTTTATTTCCAGTCACTGAGTGTATGAGATCAAGATGGAGGCTAATAAGCCTCTAGCACAGAGCCTCCTCATGGAGAGCATTACCATAGCAGCTAGGCATTGCACATGTTATTAGTTATCTTACTAATTCCTGGGAGAAACTGCAGAATATTCCAACTGTGGAAAACAAAATGCCTGTTATTCCTCTGGAGTTTGCTCACCAGAGGAAATTTGCTGTCTTGTACATTTCCATAGCCAGAACCCTTACAAGTTTTGGTGCCAACACTATACCATTTTTGTCACTATGGCTCTGTAGTATAGTTTAAGATCTGGTATTATGATGACTCCTGCTTTATTTTTCTTGCTAAGGATTGCTTTGTCTATTCTGGTCCTCTTGTTTTTCCACATGAATTTCATACTTTTCTATTTCTATGAAGAATGTCATTGGGATTTTAATAGGAATTGCATTACATCTGTATAACACTTGTGGCAGTATGGCCATTTTGACAATATTAATTCCATCTATCTAAGAGCACGGGAGATCTTTCCATATTCTACAGTCTTCTTCAATATCTTTCTTTAGTGTTCTGTTGTTTTCATTTTAATTTTATTAGATTAATTCCCAAGTATTTTTCTTTTGTAGGCTATTGTGAATGGGATAGTTTTCCTAATTTCTCTTTCAGCTTATCTGTCACTGGTGTATTAGAATAATTGATTTATGGGTATTGGTTTTATATCCTGCTACTTTGCTGAATTCATTTATGAGTTCTAGAAGTTTTTGGGTGAAATTTTTTGGATCTTCTTAATATAGAATCCTGTCTTTGGCAAATAGGGATAGTTTGATTTATTCTTTCCTATTCATATTCCTTTAATTTCTTTCATTGCCTAATTGCTGTAGCTAGAGTTCCAAAGACTATTTTGAGTAGAAGTTATCCCCAGACATTTTTAAATTTTATTTTGAGACAAGGTCTCACTAAATTGCTTAGTCTATAGTTGGAATTAGAGCTGTACTGAGACAACATTGGGTAAAATAGGCCTTTTCTAGGTGTTTATTTCTTTATTATTTATTATGATAAATTTTCTATATATATGTATATAAACATTATATATATACTTATTCTATGCACGCATTTATTTTATTTACTTCATTTATTATAGTCTAGTTTTCTGAAATATCAATTTTTTTTTTAAGAGAGAGTGAGAGAGGGAGAGAGAGAGAGAGAGAATTTTAATATTTTTTTATTTTTTAGTATCCGGCGGACACAACATCTTTGTTTGTATGTGGTGCTGAGGATCGAACCCGGGCCGCACGCATACCAGGCGAGCGCGCTACCGCTTGAGCCACATCCCCAGCCCCTGAAATATCAATTTTTAAAGTAAAAAGCATAATAGCAACCTCAGTTAAAGACAGAAGGGTAATAACCTAAGAGATAGTATTCTGTTTGTTACTGGTGTTTCTCTGTTTTATCGTTAATAGTCCTCTTGTTTTTTTTTTATACATTGAATTAGTATTTTCTTATCCACTGACAAAATGAGTATATAATGAGTTCAGAATTTACACTCCATTGTGTCTTAAAAACAACAACAAAAAAAATCTTTTTAAAGATAGCTAATGGTTATTTTTCTTGGATGAACAACTAATAGAGTTTGTGGAAAAGGTCCTCTTTCTTTGATATATGAATAAATAAGGAATTGGTAAAAACTGTTCTTTCTTATTCTCTCATTTTATTTTCTAGAAAACTTGGAAATGTTCTCTATTACTAGACTCTATTCTATTATTATTGATTCTATTCAATAATTTATAGGTAGATTTGAAATTGTTACTGCTTCTTAAAATAAATTTGCCCCATATAATGTAGAAATAATATTAATAAATTTTTATATGTGTTTGTTAATGATATATTATAGGAATGATGAATAATAATGTCCTATAAATAATATCACTTAGAATAGGCAAAAGAGTTATAGAATTTTTCCATATTTCCTAACCATAGTCTCATACTGTTACTGCTAAAGAGTCAAAGAAAATATCTATGTATATTCTGTATAAGTCTATATTATTTCAGGTCGTATATACCCAACCAGCTTCAGAGAGACTGGAGTGAATCTTGAAGGATCCAAAGAAAGTGAAAGGAATTAGCTGATTCAGATCAGCCTAGAAAGAAACATAATTGGTAATTAGAGGAAAATTTACTATTCTTCCAGTCACATGCAGGCAAGAAAGCTACTAACCTCAGTAAGAAACATTATCTAAGAAGCTCTGCAATATCATCAGTTCTTAAGAGGATGTGCACACGTTTCTTTTTTCATGAGTAGTAAGTATAAAATATCTATAGTAGAACTTTCTTGGCTGAAGTGAGTTATATATTTACAGAAGGAAGCTGGCATCCATGTAATAAAAATATTTCAACTATCCATTGAATATTTATTAGTTAAATGGCTATAGCTTTGTTTCCCCAAGAGAATTATAAATTCTACTGAAAACTATGGTTTGGTAAGATAGTTTTTCTCCCTGAAGATGCCCCTCCTCCTTTTTTTTTTTTTAATTACAGAGCATTCCACCTTTAATTGACCTCATCTTTTCTTTGATTCACAATTATACCTAATATAGATTTGCCTAACATACTAATAAAATCCAAGCTTTTTCTTACTTTTTACTTTATGTATATGGTTTTACATTTTAATGCATTCAAATATATCCAATATCTTTTAATTTCTGAACTATGGATGCAATATCCTCTTTAGATAAAACTTCTCTAGCCCAAGTTTATAAAAAAAAAATACACATTGAGGGTCTGGGATTGTGGCTCAGTGGTAGAACACTTGCCTAGCATGTGTGAGGCACTGGGTTCGATCCCTGTCACCACATAAAAATAAAAACAAATAAATAAAGGTACTCCCTGTCACCACATAAAAATAAAAACAAATAAATAAAGGTACTATGTTCATCTACAACTAAAAAAAATATTTAAAAAAATGCACATTGAAGTTTACTTTTAATACTCTCTGTCTTCAGTTTTGACTTCTTTTTGTTTCCTCTATCTGAAACTGCTTTACGTTCAAGGAGTTTTGTTCAAAGCAAGCATTATTGGCATGATTGTTTCCACCCCACTGAGGCCATCTATGAATGATATTTCCCAAATTTTGCAACAGTCATATGTAGGAACACATCTTAAAGACAAGAAAAGGAAAATGGCCAATGTGCTAGAGCTTAGATTACTGACAGGAGCAACATTCCTGTTTATTGTGTTCAGTAAACAAATTCAGCCAACTTTATTTAAAATTCTTTGAAAATCCATATACAGAGAAGTATACAATCACAGATATTTTCCAAAAGTATTTTTAGAAAGTTAACATACCATGATAACCAGGTGAGTTCAATTCAGAAAATAAAATATTATTGGAACTCTCAGAGAATCCCTGATACTTTCTCCTAGCCATTCAATTAAAAAAAAAAAGCATTATTGCCTCACCTCCATGTTACTTCTGCCCAATTTTTTTTAAAAAAATTAATGTAAATGAATAATTATTGTGCACTCCTTTGTATTTTATACCCTTGGCTCAATATTATGTTTTAAAATTTATCCATGTTGTTTCATGTAATGATAGTTCATTCTAATTGAATATTTTTCCATCATTAAATATATCACAGTGTTCTTTTGATAGAAATTTAAGTAATTTTCAGTTTGGGGCTATTAAAAATAATATTGTTATAAATATATTTATATATGTTTGGGTGGACAAACCTATTTAGACAAATTACTGGCTCATAAGTTATAAATCTTTTCATCATAAATGAATACCATAAAACAGCTTTCAAGAATGGTTGTTCAAAATGACCCTTTATGTTCTGCATCTCTTATTGCTGAAATATTCTTGCTAGATCCAACTTTGACAGACATGATTACAAATACAGGGCAAAATATAAATATATAATCACCTGAGGGAACCGAAGAATAAAAGAAATCTGGGAGATTCCGGAATGTAGTAAATACTTAGTAGGGAATGAAGACAAATGAGCAAATAATTTGTATTTCAGTCTAAGGACAGGCTGAAATTAATACAGTATGGAGGGCCTAAAACTGATATAAACTCTAATATTTTAGACCATTTAATCAGAAAACACACAAACATGTACTAGAAAGTTAGGGGGAGACCTCAGAAAGGAGGGCACCCAAGTCATTGGCTGACTCCATGAGTGTACAGGCCATCCTTCAAAATCCCTTATTAAAAATAACAGAAGCGAACTGAGACCTAAGTGACTACCTGAACCTTCTGTTTGAGTAAAATCAAATATATTACCTACTAAAATCAAATAATAAAACAATTCTTTAGATGATTGTAACGAAATCTGACATTATTACAATTTAACATTTACAATGTTCAAAATGCAATCCAAAGTTATTCAGCACACAAAAAAGCAGGAAAATGTAATAATTTCTGAAGAGAAAGAGGATCAAAATGACCAACCTAAAGAGAGCCATGAATGGAAAGAAGCAGATTTTAAAGTAGTTATTAAAACTTTCTCAATGATACTAAAGAAAATATACCCACAATAAATTAAAAGATGGGAAATCTCAGCAGAGAAATAGTAACTAGGAAAAACATAAACTATAAAAAATGCCAATAATTTTTTTGAAATAAATAGGTGATGTTAACAACATAATAGAGATCACAAAATTACTGAAGGATTAGGAACATAACTTAATGGAGGAGAGCTTGTCTGCCACATGTCAGACCCTAAATTCAAACATAATATTGTTTCTAGAAAGGATATAACCAAAGCTTATAAGAAAAGCTTGAAGGTAATTAAGTAAATGATGTATTGCACAAAGGGGGATAATGACTCAAATAACAATTTCTCATCACAAGTTAACAAAACAACATCTTTAAAATCACAGAGAAAAATCTTATGACCCACAATTTATATTCAGTAAAATAGTCTTTGGGGGGACTGGGGTTGTGGCTCAATGGTAGAGCACTTGCCTTGTATGCATGAGGACCTCCGTTCGAGCATCAGAAATAAATAAAAAATAAAGATTTTTTTTAAAAAAATTCTTTGGGAATGAAGGAAAAATTAATATTTGCAGATAAAAGAAAACCAATCAGTATCTACCAAAAGAAGTGGTCTATAAAAATGAGTAAAATAAATGAAGAATAAATGGAAAAATAAAAACAGAAATTTTACCAGATGAAAACTCATGACTTTAAGAAGAAATAAAGAGCACAAAGATAATTATCCAAATATAGAACATATCCATCATCACATGAATTTCTTTTGGACAGCACTGCTTTACAACAAATAGTCAAACTAAGAAAACTAAAGTACATACTTCCCTTCTCTCTATGACCATAATTTTCCACATTACTGTTTTTAGTAAAAATATTTATCGTGTACCTATTATGTACAGGATGCTATTTTGAACATGACTCATAAAGTAGTGAAAAGAATTCCCTGCCATTATACCTTTGGCCTTCCAGAGGGAAGAAACAATACAGAAAAATGGAAACTACATTAAAAAAGGATTTGTCAGTAAAGTATGGTGTAGTAAATGAAATAAGACAATGCAGTGGAGAGTGACCAGGGAAAGCACAGGGTAGGGTGGAAGGAGATGCCTTCTTATGTTGAAAGTTGGAGGAATCTTTTCAGGGCTTATATTCAGAATGAATCCTTGGGACAAAAGAAGACACTATGCAAAGGTCCCCTGAAAGAAAGTTTTTGGAAATGCTCTCAGGTAGGAGCAGTCCTGGCCCATTCTAAACTGCTTCTGGGCTCATATGGTTAAAGGGTAAGGAAACAGAATAGTACACAATGGAGTAAAACATAAGCAGAGCCAACTCATTCAGGGACTCATGGGATATTGTAAGACTGTTTTTAAAAAAATAGAAGTATACTAAAAAGCCATTGACGCATTTCCAGCATGGCCATGATGAAATTGGCTAAGGCCCAGAGACATTCAGACATAAATTTCTTAAATAACATAATTCTTAAGTTATTTTTCAGGAAGTGCCTCCAGAATCTACTGAAGAGTGGCTTGAAACTGTATTTTCAAGAATAGAGACCCCCCACGCCTGCAAGGTAGGCGCACCTGCCACCCACCGGCAGGTCAGGCCCAGCAACCCGAGGAGGGGCACAGCTGCTCCACGCGCCTGCTAGGTAGGCGAACCCGCGACCCAACAGCAGAACAGGCACAGCAATCCGCAGAGCGGCAGAGCCACCCCCGAGCCTGCAAGGTAGGCAGACCTGTGACCCACCGGCAAGTCAGGCCCAGCAACCTGCGGAGGGGCACAGCTGCCCCACGTGCCTGCTAGGTAGGCGGAACCGTGACCACCAACAGAACAGGCCCAGCGGCCGGCCAGACACATCGCCCCGGTTGGGGGAGGGACAGAGCTGCTGGGCGCCTGCAAGGTAGGCAGACCTGCGACTCACCAGCAGATCAGGCCCAGCGACCTGCAGAGCGGCAGAGCCACCCCCGCGCCTGCAAGGTAGGCGCACCTGCCACCCACCAGCAGGTCAGGCCCAGCAACTCTCAGAGGGACACAGCTGCTCCACGCACGTGCAAGGTAGGCGGAACCGTGACCACCGACAAAACAGGCCCAGTGGCCCGCCAGACACATCGTCCTGGTTGGGGGAGGGGCAGAGCCGCCGGGCGCCTGCAAGGTAGGCGGACCTGCGACCCACCAGCAGAACAGGCACAGCAATCCGCAGAGCGGCAGAGCCACCCCCCAAGCCTACAAGATAGGCAGACTTGCGACCCACCGGCAGGTCAGGCCCAGAAACCTGCGGAGGGGTACAGCTGCCCCACGCGCCTGCTAGGTAGGCAGAACCGTGATCACCAAAAGAACAGGCCCAACGGCCGGCCAGACACATCGCCCCGCCCCGGTTGGGGGAGGGGCAGAGCCGCCACCAGCGCCTGCTAGGTAGACAGACCTGCAACCAACAGACAGAACAGGCCTAGCGGCCAGTGGAGGGGCAGAGCCGCTGCTCACGCCTGCAAGGTAGGCGGACCTGTGACCACCGAAAGAACAGGCCCACCGAAAGTACAGGCCCAGTGGCCTGCCGGCGTGGTAGGCACATTGCCCCAATTGGAGGAGGGGCAGAACCACCGCCAAAGCCTGCGAGGGAGACTTTGCAACTATACAAGAGCAATATAAATATATAGGGGGAAAAATCAATAACACAACAGTTTCACCAAGCAGAAAGAAACCCGATCAGTATGAAAAGACAAGGAAAGTAAGGACCACAAGCAATGCAGGTCAACTCAACTTTAGAAGAGGTAATATCTGCAGCAGATGGAATGTCAGATAAAGAATTCAGGATATACATGCTTCAGATGATCTGGAGTCTCAAGGAAGACATTAGACAGCAAAATCAGACAATGAAAGACCACTTCGACCACTTCGACAATGAATTACATAAACAAATCCAAGAAGAAAAGATCAATTATACAGGGAGATAGAGGTTATAAAAAACAAACAAACAGAAATCCTACAAATGCAGGAAGCAATAAACCAACTTAAAAACTCAATTGAGAATACTACCAGCAGAGTAGAACACTTAGAAGATAGAACATCAGACAATGAAGACAAAGTATTTCAACTGGAGAAGAACATACACAGCTCAGCAAAGCTGTTAAGAAACCATGAGCAGAACATTCAAGAAATATGGGATAACATAAAGAGACCAAACTTAAGAGTCATTGGGATACAGGAAGGTATAGAGGTCCAAACCAAAGGAATGAGCAATCTATTCAATGAAATAATACGAGAAAACTTCCCAGACTTGAAGAATGAGACAGAATCCCAAATCCTAGAAGCCTACAGGACGCCGAATGTGCAAAATCATAAGAGATCCACACCTAGACACATTATAATGAAGATGCCCAACATACAGAATAAGGAGAGAATTTTAAAAGCTACAAGAGAAAGGAAGCAGATTACATTTAGGGGTAAACCAATCAGGATAACAGCTGATCTTTCAACACAGACTCTGAAAGCTAGAAGATCCTGGAATAACATATTTCAAACACTGAAAGAAAATGGGTTCCAACCAAGAATTGTGTATCCAGCAAAATTAAGCTTCAGGATGGAAGATGAAATTAAAACCTTCCATGATAAACAAAAGTTAAAAGAATTTGCAGCTAGAAAACCATCTCTTCAAAACATCCTCGGCAAAATATTACAGGAAGAGGAAATGGAAAATATCAATGAAAACCAACAGCGGGAGGTAGTACAGTAAAGGGGGGGGGATAATCAAAGAGGAAAACAAACTATGTTTAGTAACATAAATAAACAAATATGGCTGGAAGAACAACCCATATCTCAATAATAACCCTAAATGTTAATGGCTTAAACTCACCAATTAAGAGACACAGGCTAGTAGAATGGATCACAAAACAAGACCCAATAATATGCTGCCTTCAGGAGACGCATTTGATAGGAAAAGACATACATAGACTGAAGGTGAAAGGTTGGGAAAAATCATATCACTCATATGGACTTCGGAAACAAGCAGGAGTGTCCATACTCATATCAAATAAAATAGATTTCAAGCCAAAGTTAATCAAAAGGGATAAAGAGGGACACTACATACTGCTCAAGGGAACCATACACCAACAAGACATAACAATCATAAATATATATGCCCCAAACAATGGTGCAGCTATGTTCATCAAACAAACTCTTCTCAAGTTCAAGAGTCTAATAGACCCCCATACAATAATCATGGGAGACTTCAACACACCTCTCTCACCACTGGACAGATCTTCCAAACAAAAGTTGAATAAGGAAACTATAGAACTCAATGACATAATTAATAACCTAGACTTAATTGACATATATAGAATATACCACCAAACATCAAGCAGTTACACTTTTTTCTCAGCAGCACATGGATCCTTCTCAAAAATAGATCATATATTATGTCACAGGGCAACTCTTAGACAATATAAAGGAGTAGAGATAATACCATGCATCTTATCTGATCATAATGGAATGAAATTGAAAATCAACGATAAAAGAACTAAGGAAAAATCATGCATCACTTGGAGAATGAACAATAGGTTACTGAGTGATCAATGGGTTATAGAAGACATCAAGGAGGAAATTAAAAAATTCTTAGAGATAAATGAAAACACAGACACAACATATCGGAATCTATGGGACACATTGAAAGCAGTTCTAAGAGGAAAATTTATTGCTTGGAGTTCATTCCTTAAAAAAAGAAAAAACCAACAAATAAATGATCTAATACTTCAACTCAAAATCCTAGAAAAAGAAGAGCAAAACAACAGCAAAAGAAGTAGAAGACAAGAAATAATTAAAATCAGAGCTGAAATTAATGAAATCGAAACAAAAGAAACAATTGAAAAAAATTGACAAAACTAAAAGTTGGTTCTTTGAAAAAATAAATAAAATCGACAGACCCTTAGCCACGCTAATGAAGAGAAGAAGAGAGAGAACTCAAATTACTAGCATACGGGATGAAAAAGGCAATATCACAACAGACACTTCAAAAATACAGAAGATTATCAGAAATTATTTTGAATCCTTATACTCCAATAAAATAGAAGATAGTGAAGGCATCGATAAATTTCTTAAGTCATATGATCTGCCCAGATTGAGTCAGGAAGATATTGACAACCTAAACAGACCAATATCAATTGAGGAAATAGAAGAAACCATCAAAAGACTACCAACTAAGAAAAGCCCAGGACCGGATGGGTATACAGCAGAGTTTTACAAAACCTTTAAAGAGGAACTAATACCAATTCTTTTCAAGCTATTTCAGGAAATAGAAAAAGAGGGAGAACTTCCAAATTCATTCTATGAGGCCAACATCACCCTGATTCCTAAACCAGACAAAGACACTTCAAAGAAAGAAAACTACAGATCAATATCTCTAATGAACCTAGAGGCAAAAATCCTCAATAAAATTCTGGCAAACCGGATACAAAAACGTATCAAAAAAATTGTGCACCATGATCAGGTAGGATTTATCCCTGGGATGCAAGGTTGGTTCAATATGCGGAAATCAATAAATGTTATTCACCACATCAATAGGCTTAAAAATAAGAACCATATGATCATCTTGATAGATGCGGAAAAAGCATTCGACAAAGTACGACATCCCTTTATGTTCAAAACTCTAGAAAAACTAGGGATAACAGGAACATACCTCAATATTGTAAAAGCAATCTATGCTAAGCCTCAGGCTAGCATCATTCTGAATGGAGAAAAGCTGAAGGCATTCCCTCTAAAATCTGGAACAAGACAGGGATGCCCTCTCTCACCACTTCTGTTCAACAGTTCTCGAATCACTGGCCAGAGCAATTAGACAGACAAAAGAAATTAAAGGCATAAAAATAGGAAAAGAAGAACTCAAATTATCACTATTTGCAGATGACATGATTCTATACCTAGCAGACCCAAAAGGGTCTACAAAGAAACTATTAGAGCTAATAAATGAATTCAGCAAAGTGGCAGGATATAAAATGAACACGCGTAAATCAAAGGCATTCCTGTATATCAGCGACAAATCCTCTGAAATGGAAATGAGGACAACCACCCCATTCACAATATCCTCAAAAAAAAATAAAATACTTGGGAATCAACCTAACAAAAGAGGTGAAAGACTTATACAATGAAAACTACAGAACCCTAAAGAGAGAAATAGAAGAAGATCTTAGAAGATGGAAAAATATACCCTGTTCATGGATAGGTAAAACTAACATCATCAAAATGGCGATATTACCAAAAGTTCTCTATAGGTTTAATGCAATGCCAATCAAAATCCCAACGGCATTTCTTGTAGAAATAGAGAAAGCAATCATGAAATTCATATGGAAAAATAAAAGTCCCAGAATAGCAAAAACAATGCTAAGCAGGAAGTGTGAATCAGGTGGTATAGCTATACCAGACTTCAAACTATACTACAGAGCAATAGTAACAAAAACAGCATGGTACTGGTACCAAAACAGGCGGGTGGACAAATGGTACAGAATAGAGGACACAGAAACCAATCCACAAAATTACAACTATCTTATATTTGATAAAGGGGCTAAAAGCATGCAATGGAGGAAGGACAGCATCTTCAACAAATGGTGCTGGGAAAACTGGAAATCCATATGCAACAAAATGAAACTGAATCCCTTTCTCTCGCCATGCACAAAAGTTAACTCAAAGTGGATCAAGGAACTTGATATCAAATCAGAGACATGGCGTCTGATAGAAGAAAAAGTTGGCTATGATCTACATACTGTGGGGTCGGGCTCCAAATTCCTCAATAGGACACCCATAGCACAAGTGTTAATAACTAGAATCAACAAATGGGACTTACTCAAACTAAAAAGTTTTTTCTCAGCAAAAGAAACAATAAGAGAGGTAAATAGGGAGCCTACGTCCTGGGAACAAATCTTTACTCCTCACACTTCAGACAGAGCCCTAATATCCAGAATATACAAAGAACTAAAAAAATTAGACAATAAGATAACAAATAACCCAATCAACAAATGGGCCAAGGACCTGAACAGACATTTCTCAGAGGAGGACATACAATCAATCAACAAGTACATGAAAAAATGCTCACCATCTCTAGCAGTCAGAGAAATGCAAATCAAAACCACCCTAAGATACCATCTCACTCCAGTAAGATTGGCAGCCATTAGGAAGTCAAACAACAAGTGCTGGCGAGGATGTGGGGAAAAGGGTACTCTTGTACATTGCTGGTGGGACTGAAAATTGGTGCGGCCCATTTGGAAAGCAGTATGGAGATTTCTTGGAAAGCTCGGAATGGAACCACCATTTGATCCAGCTATTCCCCTACTCGGTCTATTCCCTAAAGACCTAAAAAGAGCACACTATAGGGACCCTGCTGCATCCATGTTCATAGCAGCACAATTCACAATAGCAAGACTGTGGAACCAACCTAGATGCCCTTCAATAGACGAATGGATAAAAAAAATGTGGCATTTATACACAATGGAGTATTACTCTGCATTAAAAAATGACAAAATCATAGAATTTGGAGGGAAATGGATGGTATTAGAGCAGATTATGCTAAGTGAAGCTAGCCAATCCCTTAAAAACAAATGCCAAATGTCTTCTTTGATATAAGGAGATTAACTAAGAACAGAGTAGGGACGAAGAGCATGAGAAGATGATTAACATTAAACAGGGATGAGAGATGGGAGGGAAAGGGAGAGAGAAGGGAAATTGCATGATGTAAATGGAAGGAGACCCTCAGGGGTATACAAAATTACATACAAGAGGAAGTGAGGGGAAAGGGGGAAAATTATAAGGGGGAAAAATGAATTACAGTAGAGGGGGTAGAGAGAGAAGCGGGGAGGGGAGCGGGGGAGGGGGGATAGTAGAGGATAGGAAAGGCAGCAGAATACAACAGACACCAGAATGGCAATATGTAAATCAATGGTTGTGCAACTGATGTGATTCTGCAATCTGTATACAGGGTAAAAATGGGAGTTCATATCCCACTTGAATCAAAGTGTGAAATATGATATATCAAGAACTATGTAATGTTTTGAACAACCAACAATAAAAATTAATTAAAAAATAAATAAATAAAATGAAATGGGGATAATATGGCATCTACATATTATTGTTATGAGAATTTGATGTAACAATGCATGCAAAGAGCCTAGTGTATAGGAGGACTCCTAGTAGCTAATGTTTTTGTTATAGAAAATATCAATAAATACTTCAGAATAAAAAAAAAAAAAAAGAATAGATATGTGCAGAAGAAGCAAGTTTCTCCAATCAATGATCTTCTGACAACACAGGCTCCAATACCCAATGCAGAATATGTCAATCCACCCTCTGAAAAAAAATATGCAAACTATAAAAACACATGATAATCATCTGTGCAAAGAACCCTAAAATTTCTTCTTATCAGCAGATCAACAAGACTCTTCTCCCCTCTTCCTTCATATAAATTGACTGCAATACTAATGAATCAGGGAGGTCAGCTCCTGACCTACTTCCAAAACAGCTTCTTCTTGCAAAAATCAGAACAATAGTATCAGTTTCTATGCACATTGGACAGTAAGCCCTTCCTTGGTATCAATTGATATGATTTAAATGATGGCTGTCATGGTTATATGTGGACTTTATCTTTTTACTAAAGTACGTGGGTTATATCTTTATTCAGATATTATCTTGTTCTATTCCTAAAACTGTTGTAAAAACCTAGCCATACAGCTAGTCTTCCTATGGACAACCCTAAAAGGAGTTATTTATTATTCCTCATATTCTCCCAGAACCACAGAAATATCTTTGGAAGTACAAGATAGGTGTTATTAACAGAAAAATACTACCCACTCCACCACTTGTTACTTGTATGTTGCATAAGCTATAAAAACATCCATAAACCTATTTTCCTCAACAGAAAAATACGGCATAAAACCTGTAACAGTAATCACCCAGATAGATTAGAAAATCTAGTAGTGCTTTGTGAATTAGTATTTTTAAACTAAATCTTTATCATATGTTCCATCATGTTCTGGGTTAAGTTTTGATGAATGACTAAAATAGTTTAGAAGTGCTAAGCCTAGTAATGTGTATCAGTACTAGCCAATATAAATAAGCCTAACAAAAAAAATCTACTGTAATTTTCTAGCATTATAGGCAGATGAAATAATAAATATTTAAGATCCAAGAAAGATATTAAAATGATAAATATCTTTATTCTTCTATGAATTTCCCAAACTCTTAACTGAAATTTCTATAAAACTATTGCAATTATTTTAGCCTTAAAATGTTTTTCTTAGACCTTTAGTAAACTGTATATATGAAACAATGTTCTCTTGATTACAAACTGAAATGCTAACAAATAAATAAATGTATTCAATCTAAGTGGTCTGTTCAACATGAAGTTGACATTTCATTTTCAAATCATATCATTTTCAAGTTCAATACATTTCTTTATGTTTATAATTAACACCCAGATGGAAACACTTGCTATCTTGCTCCTTTGTCATCTCTCTCTGCTTAAAAGCAGAGGTGAAAATAGGTTTTGAATGTCAAGGAATTGTAAATATGCTTCCTGAGGTGATTGCCAATCTTTACTTTCCATTTTAGCTTGCAGCCATAGAATCTTGAGCATTTCTATGATTTTCTTTATCTTCTGTCATCAGTTAAGATGACAGAATTTCTCTTCTATTCTTCTATGAAATCTTTAAGAAGGTAGTCTATGTGTTCTGCTCGTAGTATCTCACAAAGAATGCATTGGAAAAAACACTGACTTCTCATTGCATCTCTCCTGTGTTACAGCAGATATCTGTGTGTATTTATTTGTTAGTTTATTTATTTATTGGTTCTCTTTAGTTATACATGACAGTATAGCCCATTTTTATATAATTATACAAACATGAAATATATTTTAATCAAGTTATAACCTCACTCTTGTGGATGTACCCATAGGTGGGATTCACTGTGATGTATTCATATATGTACATAGGCAAATTATGACAGATTTATGCTACTGTCCTTCCTTTTCCTATGCCCACTCTTTTTCCTCCATTCCCCATTTTCTAATCAACTGAACTTCTATTCTCCAGCCCGCCACACACACACACACACACCTTGTGGTGGGCTAGCATACACATCAGAGTAAACATTTGACCTTTGGTTTTGGGGGACTGGCTCAATTTAGCATGCTAATCTCCAGATCCATCCATTTACTGGCAAATGTCATAAAGTCATTCTTCTTTATAGCTAATACTTAATTGTATATGTGTGTGTGTGTGTGTGTGTGTGTGTGTGTGTGTGTGTATCACATTTTCATTCTCCACTCATTTGTTGAGGGGCACCTAGGTTGAGATTCTGTGTTTTAAATATTAACCTTCATGCAAATGAGGTAGGTACTATTATTGTCCTAAAGACAATAGAAATAATTCTTGTAAGGAAGATGGATTTGACCACTGATTTTCAATGTCCTTAATCTCTACAAAAAAAAAAAAAATGTTCTGTCTTTGATCAGGACGTCAAGAATTACATTATCAAGCCAATGTCTAAAAACAGTCATATAAAAACTAATCTAAGTCAATTTAGTCATATATAACTCTTAGGTTCTTTTTGATAAATATTAATACTTAGAGGCAAGTGATAGATACAGATCACTTCTTCAGAGCCTATTTACCAGATAATAATGAAAGCAAGTCTTGGACAAAATTATGCAGCACATATAGGTATTTATTACCAATAGTAACAAGGCAATCATACAATGAAGTCCCAGCTCTCTGCCCTTGTGGCTGCACCAGAGGCACCATGCATGAATGGTGCACGCACAGTAATTGGGACAATGCCTAGACACAGACTTGGACAAATCATCATGTCAGAAGCATGACTCCAAGAGAATTCTAAATTAGTAGATGAGCCAGAATTGGGTTCTATTTCCCATCTCTACACTATTTCTGACCAATTTACATATCATGAGTATTGTGATTTCTACGTTTAATTATACACAAACATTATACCAGAAGAAAAGTTATAATATAGTATTAAGCTTTAGTGAATAAATCTTATGCTAAGTTCTTTAGGGAAAAATATTAATGATCTGAAGCTTGCACTGAAATGTACCTAACAATAAAACAGATGACTATGAGAAGAATAGTTGCACAGATATGTGATGGAATCAAGTACAGTAAGATGCTAATGGAAAAACCTAGGTACAAATTATCCAAACATTAAATGTAAAAGTATCTTGATTTTTCTTTGTGTGAAAATACTCATAAATGTCACCAAAATGGAGTGCCTTTGTGCTGTGTTCCCTCAAAAAACCCTCAAAGTGTCCCTCAAAGGACTCACAATGTCCCTCAAAGGACTGTGTATTAAAGAATTGGTCTGCAGAGTGTTGGTACTGGGAGGTGGTGGAAACTTTGAGAGGTGGGGCCAAGTCGGGGGGGTCCTTGGGTCACTGCATCTTTGCTCCCAGAAAAGACTGAAATAATTCTCATGATACTCAGAGTTAGTTCTCAAAAGAGGATTGTTGTAAAAAGAGCAGGTCTGGCTCCTTCCCTTCTCTCTGAGTCACAGTGTGATCATTTTCTCCATTAAACATTTCTGCCATCTGCCATAGGGCCCTTGCAAGAGCTGGCACCACGCTGAACTATCAGCCTCAAATAAACCTCTTTTTCTTCATAAGTAGCTTGCCTCAAGTATTTTGCTAAAGTAGTAAAAAAACAGACTAAATCTGCTTTGTAATATTGAAGATACATTCTTTCAACCACATGTTTTGAGTACTTCATAAGTGTCAATCAGGGTTCAAGGTGCTGGCAATAGGATAGTGAATAAAACAAACAAAACCTCTGCTGTAATGAAGTCTACATCTCTGTTCTAGGAAGACAAAAAGTAACTAGACATGTACATAGGTAATATGTCAGATGGTGAGAAAATCTAAGAAGAAGAAGAATGCAGCCAGGTGTAGTGGCACGTGCCTGTAATTCCAGTGACTAGGGAGGCTGAGACAGAAAAATTGTGAGTTCAAAGCCAGCCTTAGCAACTCAGCAAGACTCTGCCTCTAAATAAAATTCTAAAAAAGGGCTTGGGATGTAGTTCAGTGTTTAAGCACCGCTGAGTTCAATCCCAAGGGACAAAACAAAAGAATAATAATGCAAAATAAGAGTAGAAGTTAGGAAAAGACTGAGGAGATCACATTTTAGTGGGGATCTGAATAAAGTGAGGAAGTATCTATGGCTTAATAGCATTATAGGCAGATGAAACAGCAAATGAAAAAACTCTGAGGTGAGTGTGGACATGGTATGTAAAAAATTACATATATGTAAATTATATATAAATATACATATTCAAACTTTAAATATAAATATGTATATTAAATGTGTTATATATAAATTTATATATAAAAACATAATTTATGCATACATTTATATATATAATTTTGCATACATGAAAACAAATAAGGAGATCAGATCCTTAGCAAAGCAGAAAGGCAACAGAAAACAAGATCAGAAAGATAAGGATAGGCAAAAGGGCAAAGTAGAAGAGTTCATGTAAGGATGCAGATTTAATTGTGATTGATATCGGAAGACACTGAAAGTCTTTGAGCAGAGAGGAATGATAGGATCTAATTTATACTTTCAAAGAATTGACCGAAGAGTTTTCTTGATAACAGATTATAAAGGGTTTTGATAGCAGATCACAGGAGGTAAAGACAGAAGACAGATTAGGTCTTTACATAGCCAAAATCCAGTCAAAAGAACAAGGTATCTTTGATTAGAATGTTTTAATGAAAGAAGTGGAAAAAAATATAAATGTAGTATTAAGCTTTAATGAATAAATCTTATTCAGAAGGCATAGCTGACAGAATTCCTCATGGGTTGAATATAGGGTTTGAGAAAAAGATGGAGTAGGGGGACAAATAGAAAACAGTTGCCACACATTGAAAGAACAGGTCTGGAGAGGGGAGGATTTTAAGAATTTATACTGAGGTCTGACAATTTTGACAAGTCTTTTCAGGCATCCAAAGAAGAAATTTCTGCATAGTTGGATAAAGTGAACCTAAGGTGCAGGCTCTGGCCTGGTGTTAAGTCCTCAAAGGGGTGAGATCACCAGGCAGGATAGGTAGGCTGAATAAGAGGAAGGTCTACCTCTAGGACAGCTCACAGAGAACTTTGGCCTTGAAAGCTAGAAAGATGAGAATCACCATTCAAGGAGTCTTGGACGCTAAGTGAATGATCAGTCTCAAGCAAAAAAAAAAAAAAAAAAAAGTAGAGAGGTGACAAATGCAGCTGACAGGTTGAGAGAAGGCTGCTAACTGACCTCAGCTGGCAATTAGAGTTTATCAGTGAACGCAAATGCAAATCATTATAGCATATGCCATATACTCCAATTTTTCGAAGCTTTCTCTGCTTTTTAATCTTAAAATTATACATTTAGTGATTCTTAGTCCTTCTATTTCTTTAGTTTGAACTATGTTAATTTCAGTGCTTTCTCTTGAAAATGCAATCTTCCAAATTATGGAGAAAAGAAACTTCAGAAAAGATAAGAGAATGTTTTATTTTCCCCCAGTGCCACTGGGAAGAAGCCCATTTTCTGCATAATAAATCCAGTTATGATAAAGTAGTAATTTGGATGCACCCGCAAAAGAATCCATCTTATTTTCCTGCCCTATGTGCAATTTAATATATGTATAATTCTGTTCTATTTTTCTAATATTATAAAACCATCCTTGAAAGTAATATTTACACAAAGGTATACACAAATATTCCAATATATTGCTGAAGAGATTATCCTAAGGTCCTGAAACACTGACCCTTAATTCCTAAAACTTTGTAGTCCTTCATTGTCATTTCAATAATTTTTTACATAGGTATGATATTAAAATAAAATGTTTATTTTCCAGAAACATAAATAAAAATGGACTCTTCTCTTTAAACCTGAAGAGCTGCAAGATTTCTTTCTCCTTCCTTGATTGGAAGATGTAATACATTCCATGACCTAGAGACCTCTTCATCAAAGAAGCAACTCTGAGTCTTTGTCATTTAAAGTGACATTAGTGGTATCTTGATCAGTTTCTTTACATAAAGTGGTAGAAATGGAAGCTGGATTGGAGTGGCTGTGCTAGAAAATGGGAAGAAAGGAATCAGACAATAAGACAACTGGCTAAAGTTTTGGTGAAAGAGGGACTAGAAAAATGGTGCAATGGCTGAAAAGGATGTGAGTCAAGGGAGGTCTTGTTTTTTAAGATTAGAATAATTTCATCATCTTTGCATGTGATAGGAACACTAAAGTGGGGACAGAAATTTTAAAGGAAATAAAGAATGGGAAATTGCAGGCGTAATGGCTGTGAAGAGGCTAGAGGGCTGGGACTAGAGCCTAAGTGGAATAGTTGGACTTGGGAATGATTGAAGGCTTCACTCAATTTAACAAGGTAGCAAAAAGCCTCTGAGAACAGATGCCGTTTTAGATGGTGGGAGTATGTGGATATTCTCTCTGCATCTCTCCTATTTTCTTGATGAATAAAGAAATACATTCATCAGTTGATGTGAGGAAGAAAGCTATTTCAAGTTTAGAAGGAGGGAGAGATTAGAAAACCTATGTTTAAGACTGAGGTAGAATATGTTGACCCAAGGAAAAGTAGTATATATCTGACCTTCCTTAGGACCTAACAGCTTTGTGATCCTGAATTTAAGGTGAGTCTAGGAAACATCTTGGAGATTTAACTAAAGCCTAAATACCAATTAGAATTGTCATACAGAGGAAGCAACCTAAATTACATCTGTATACTTACCTTTTCTTTGTCCAGATGCAGATGTCTAGGTATTGTATATGCATACACACACACACACACTTATATACTTCTGTATATATGTATATATAAATATATAAATACAAATTTTATATATACATGTATATATATACATCTATATGTGTATATATACATATATAAGTATATATGTATGTATATATATATATATATATATATATACATATATAATAAGTTTTAAAAGTTACACACCCACACAAGAACCTGAACTGAATGACCTAGAACCCTGATTCCTACTCCTCTGCCTAGTTAATAATTAATAATTAATTTAACTTAATGATCATGTCCTCAGAAAAGCATTCCCTGACTCTTCTGCTATGCCCATCACTTCTATATTCTTTTAGTATATCCTGTACTTCTATGTAGAATTGACCCCAATTACAAATAAATGAATGTTTATATAATTTTTGTTTGCCTTACCTTGTAAGCTATAAGCTTCCTAAGGGCAAAAGACCATGTGAACATCTCTGCAATATTCCCTACTGAACTGGTAGCATTAACAGAAATTAACACATTTATTGCTCAATAAACATTTATTATTAGTTCCTCCACTTAATCAGTAAATATATATTTATGAATATAAACCATGCATTATAAATATAATGTGTTTACAGAATTTATGATCCAATAAGAAAATAATAATCAAGTCATCACACAAATATCTAATTACTAATTATGATCAGTAACACATTAAAAATACAGAATTATTTGATATATTTAGCAAATTTGATCCAGATTGGGAAGTCAGCTAGAGGTTCCCTGGACATGTGTAATTTAAGCTGATATTTGAAAGATGGGTAAGAATTAAGTAGACAAGGAGTTAAAGTATTCTAGGCAGAAAGCACAACAGAAATAAAGGCACTGTGCCAGAATGTACAAGGTATGTTTCAGCAAGGTGAGTGAGCTACAGCTCAAATCTTGAGACAAGGAGAGGGAACCTAGATAATATCAGGTATTTCCAGAGAAGTAGGCATGTCCAGATGAATAAATGGATATATCTATAACAAATCTTAATTCTCACACACAGAGATTTACTCTCTGTAAAATGTGGCTGGATCAGGTTGTTCTCATCATAACCTTTCACAATATTTACCACTCTTCAAGAAATTTTCAAGTAAAATAACAGGTAGGTAATATAATCATGCCAAAGAAAGTCCAAGTAACATTACATGCCAAGCTAAATGATAATTAGATATTAAAAAGTGAAGGGAAAAGTCAAAATAAAATCAACACACATCACAAAGAAATATAAATGAGCCCAAATAAAAGTGATCCATAGAGTAGTGTGTCAGTCAGCTTTCTGTCGCTATGAAAAATACCTGAGTTACTCAACTTAAAAGGCTGAAAGAATTATTTTGACTCATAGTTTCAGAGGGTTCTTGCCATGGCCACATGGCCCTTTTGCAACACAGTATTTTGTGGTAGAATCATGTGGAAAGAAGGCCTGTTTACCTCATGGCAGCCAGGAAGCAAAGAGAAAAAGAGAGAAGGAGCTGGGTTCCCAATATCTTCTTCAAGAGCATGTTCCCAGTGACCTAACTTCTTCATGCTGGGCCTTACCTCTCAGAGGTCCCACCACTTCCCAGTAGTGCTTCAGGTTGGAACCAAGCCTTCAATACATGGGCCTTTGGGGGACATGCAAGATTCAAACCAAAGTAAGTAGCCCTTAGAAGATTTGTCTTGCAAGCAGCTATTTTGTTTCAGCAAAACAGTAACCTCCCTCAATTTAAATGTTGTTCATTTAAAATTTTATTGGCCTTACATTTTAAAATTTTCACTTTCTTATTTAGTAGTCCTTTAAAATTATGTAAGCATAAACATTTATGGCTAGTTTTACATTTGTAAGGATTTAAGAGAATTATAACCAAATAACCAAGTAGAAAATCCTATTATTCTTATACAGATAACCAACACATCTTAATCTGCTCAGGCTGCACTAACAAATAACAGACTGAATAGCTTAAACAACAGAAATGTAGTTTCTCAATGTTTTAGAGTCTGGAGGTCTAAGATTATCATGTCGGCATGGTTGGGTTCTGATGGCAGCTCTCTTTCTAGCTTGTAGATCGCCACCTTCTTGCTGTGTCCTCATAAGGTAGTAAGGTCAAGCAAGCACTCTGCTGTCTCTTCTCAAGAGGGCACTGATCCAATTATGGGATCCCACCCGTACTACCTCTAAACCTAATTACTTTCCAAAAGTTCTGTCTCCATGTACCATCCCCAGGGTGTTTAGGAATACAACATCTGAATTTTGGGAAACAATTCAACCCACAGCAATGCATTAATAATATTTTTTAAATGCCATAATAAAAAAAAATCCATAAGAATTTCCTACTGAAATGAGTATTTGCCCCATTTATCCCCTTTAGGCAAGATTCATTATTAAATTATCAAGTCATGAAGAGGACAATTAGGAAATAAGAGGTAAGAATTAAGAACCCCATCAATAAAAGAAAAGCAAACTAATTAGACTCTACAAATTTGGCACTTTACTTGTAATATCTCTTAAGTGTCTGTAGTAAGAATAATATCAATAACAACAACAATAATAATCACTATCACTCTTAAGACTCATCACTTATTAAGCACATTTTTTTGTACCAGATAAAGTACCAGGCACTTCATAAATATTATTTATTTTTAAATGTCTTTAAATCAGATTTGTTCTTTAAAATAATCTACAGTAGTTATTTCTCCCCATTTTATGGTTGAAAAACCTTAATCATTGGCATAAATCTAAGATCACCTAAAAACTAAGAAGTGAATTCCAGAATTGAACTAAATATGGCTGTCAACAAAGTCCATGTTATAAGGTTCAACATAAAAAGGAGCTAAAGTCTGGTGTTTCCCACTGTACCCACCAAACCATTGAGGGCACACTACACAGGACCCACATCATAGGTCGGCTCTCAAGAGAGAGAGATGTGCAAGGAATGCTACTGAACAGAACAATGAGACCCAAAATAAACCTCACTTTTTACAAGTTTGCTTAGGTTTCCCTGTCATCTCTGAAAACCAAGCCACAAACACCAGGAGAGCATAGCCTATCAACAGTAATTAATACATCACGCAGACTTAAGATAAAGTCTGTTATTACTATGTAAGCTGCCTTGTCTAGCTGTCAGAAATGCCCAAAGCTAAGAAACCAAATCAGGAGAACTTAGGAAAACAGGAATAAAATAAAAAAATAACTGAAAGTCAGAATCATTTTAAACTTGTGAATGCATCTGCTAGCCGCTGGTGTGGAAACAACTGGCTGAGTCACTTGAAAGACAGGACTTGCCCTCCATGCACATAACTGCTTTGCTTCAGGCACTGGTCAGCCTGTCTGGGGCCTTCAAGAAGCCTGCCATTTCTTCCCACCAGATTCTCAGTATTGTCCAGATCTAGAAGCCTTTAGAAGTTCCAATTTGCTTCACCTCTCTTCCAAGAACCATAAATTTATCTCGGAATTGAAAAATACAACTAGTACTACAAAAAGTGGTATTTGTTACTTTCTACCATCATAAAGGGCAAGATATTTATTAGGTGACTGCCTAATGTTTGGCATATGAACAAAATTTTGAAACATTCGTAAATGTATATAGATCCTACAAGAGACAGAAATGTGTTTTAAACCAATTGTCTTAAATACCACCCTCAGAACAAGGTTAATAAGAGAACTTCCACTATCACTCAAAATGAGAGAAACTTTTAATCCAGTTCTCCTAATTCTCACTATTCAAAATGCTTGTAGGTGATTGGAATGCAGAATCTCATGTTCTTTTCTAGACTCACATAATCAAAATCCACTATTTAAGTGGTTGGGATATACATTAAGGTTTGAGAAGACAAGATATTTTCAAAACCTGGATATACTCAACTTGGAATTACAAAAATTTTGTGTAATATAGATTTCTAACATATTCTGCAACTTAAGATTTTCTAAATTGGGATCTCTGATTGGGATCCCTGCCAAAAGTATCAACCATGATTTCAAAGTTATTCATGTGTGGTGATTGTCACTTTAAGGAAAGCTAGCATCTGTCATCTTCTATAGAGCTCATAATAAATATCATGAAAATAAAGAAATTCCTCATAGAAAAAATATGTGAATTACAAAAAAAAATATGTGAATTATTTCAAAAGTAAGATCTCTGAATTTGGTATGGTATAAGTAAGCACATTTGATCTATTAGTATCTATTTCCTAAAGCCAGGAACATCAAAAACATCACTAGATCTGAGAAAAATAAAAATATAGGTAGAAAAGATAAGAGAGAGAAAATAGAGCACTTAGAAACACCCTTTTCAGCAGAAATACTCTCAAAGAAACAATTCCTTTACTAATTAGGTTAAACCTGATTCCTATAATCCATATACATTTATACAGGGCATATTTCTACACAAATCATAAAGTTGATTTCTTCTACTTACATAGGAAAATTCCCAAGGGCAATTAGTAAATTATAATCTTTGTGTGTCATCTTATATTAGACTAAGAGGATAGGCATTCTCACAAAGAGAATGAGCATAGTGAAGAAAAGATAAAGATGTGGTTTAAACATTATTCCTAAATATTTAGAAATCTATGGTTACTAATATATTCACCTGTGTTTGTCAGTGAATGAGGCCTGGAAAAAGGTGGATTCACATTTAATCAATGTTTCGATTACTATACAGATCAGAAAGCTTGCAATTCTCCAAAGTTTTTAGTCTCTTTCTATGTTTATTTAGAAACTTCTTTTATTACTGACTTCACATATGAAAATAGTAAACCATTCTCTATAACCAAATAGTTTAAACATTTTACTAAGAATATAACTAATATAAAAATTATTTTTATTTATGAACAAGTAAATTTGACTGATAGTTTTGTTAATGTATTAAATTATTGCCTGCAGATTTCAACAAAAATAGTGGTGAAATAGACACTTTCAGTCCTTATCTTATTTCTTACACACCATTGAAAATGAGTGGTTTTGACAACAACCCTTGCCTGAGAGTACTTTCATGAGAGGGAGTTAGGCTGGTGAAGAGATGCTAGCCTCTTAAAGGAGCAAAACAGTTAAGAATAGATGCACTGAAGAGGGTAAGAAGAAGAGTTTCCCTTTATGTCACCCTTTCTTCAAAGAAGCGTAACTCAATACTATGAGAAATATCTCAATCTAAGATTTCTCTTCTAGATGGTATGGTTTGGACGTGGTTTGTACCCCAAGGATTCCTGTGCTACAGACTTGGTGCTCCATCTAGTGAAGTAATGTTAAGCATATACTCCCAAAACTCCTACCACCAAGAGGGAAAAAGAGTAGGGGATGAGTGTAATCATCCAAAAGGGATAAGAGGCACTCAGATTTTTTTGAAAAATAAACGAACTAGACAAACTAAACTGAGTTAAGAAACCTCAAGGACATAAAATAAGTAATGAAAAAGGGGACATTTAAACTGATTTGACAGAAATATAAAGAATCACAAAAGAGAACTATGAACAGTTATATGACAACAATTAGAAAGTTGGATAACCAAATTGAACACACTGAACAAAAAAGGAGATTGACTTAATAACAGGAATGCCCAATAAAGCCTAGAACCACATGTCTTCATGGATGAATTCTTCCAAACGTGTAAAAAAGAATTAATCCCAATCTGTATCAAACTCTTACCATCCTACCCGCCAAAAAAAATATTGAAGAAGAGGGAACACACCCTATGAGCCAGTATTACCTTGATACCAAAACCAAACAAGGGCATTACAATCAAACCAAATTCAAAACATTCAAAGGACCACACACCATGATCTAGTGTGATTTATCTCTGGAATGCAAGCATGGCTCAATATACAAATCAATAGCGTGATACACACATTAACAGAGTGGGGAATAAAAATCATATGATCATCTCAATAGATGCAGAAAAATCATTTAACCAAATTCAACATATTTTGATAAAAACTCAACAAATTCATAATTGAAGGATCATGTATATCAACATGGTCAAGACCATATGTGACAAGCCCACTGGTAACATCATATTTAGAGGTGAAAACCTTAAAGCCCGTCTTTTAAAGAAAATGAAAAAGATGTTGCAGTTGTCTTAATGTTCTCCAAAAGTCATGCCTTGAAGCTGAACTTCATAGTGGTGTTATTAAAGAGTTAGGGCCTCTTTTGAAGTGATTAAGTCATGAGGGTGGCACCCTCATGAATAGATTAGTGCTCCATGAAAGAGCTCTAGGGAACTAGTTTAGGACCATGCCCCTTTAATCTCTTTGATCATGTGAGGAAACAGCAATCATTCTCTAAAAAAAAAAAAAACAAGACACTATCTTGGAAGCAGACCAGGCCTTCCTCACCAAAAGCTACTTCTCAGCCTTCAAATTTGTGAGAAATAAAATTCCATCATTTATAAATTACCCAGTCTCATGTAATTTGTTATAGCAGCACAAATGAATTAAGAGAAATGTCAACTCTCACTATATCTATCAAAAAATACTAACCAGAAGTTTTTGCAAGAATAATTAGGCAAGCAGCAAAAAAAAGCCATCCAAATCAAAATAAGAAGCAAAATTATTTCCATTGTTACATGACATGATTTCATATACATAAAAGACAGAACCTAAAGGCTCCACCAAAAAATGTGTTAGAATAAATGAATTCAGTAAAATTTCAGAATAAAAATTAACATACAAAATCAGTAGCATTTCTATATCAATAATCAGTTATCCAAAAATAAATCAATAAAACAATTCTACTTTGTCAGAGGCTAGAAGGAAATTCTCCTTCAAAGAATAGCCTGACAGCCCCCTGGGAGACATCCTGCCTGGGAGACACCTTGCAGCTACCTATCTCCCTGGAACATCCTGCGGTTATCAGGATCATCAGACATCTTTATCAGGATCATCAGACATCTTGCAGCTGGCAGTTTTACCACCCACATTCAGCAATTGCTGATTAGAGAGCTTCCCCATCCCCAGCATATAAATACCCCTGTGTGAACAATAAAAGTTTGCAGCTTGATCTGAACTACTGTCTTGCTGTCATCTCTCTGTGTCTCTTGTCCCTTCATTCCTCTCCACCTAGGTTCACTGCCCACGTTGATGTGTCCTGCAGGACGGGACACTACTTACAATAGCATCAATAATTAATTAATTAATTATAAATACATTTAACAAAGGAAATGAAAGCTTTCTACATTAATAACTAAAATACCAAGGAAAGAAATTGAAGGAGACATAAATAAATGAAAAAATATCCTGTGTGCACAGATTGGAAGATTAATATTGTTAAAATGTTTGTGATCTCCAGATTAAATGTCATTTGTATCAAAATTACAAAAGCACTTGTCACACAAGGAGAAAAACACTCCTAAAATTCATAGGGAATCACAACAAACCCCTGAACAAATCTGCAGGCATCAGACTTCCTGGTTTTAAAATGTATTTTAAAGTTTCAGTTATCAAAACAGAAGAGTACTAGCATAAAAACAAGCTTATAAACCAAAGGAACAGAAAAGAGAACACCCTCTTATCAACTGGTCTTCAATATTGCATCAGGAACACATAATGGGGAAAGGACAGTCTCCTTGACAAACGGGTCTAGGATCAAAGCTTTGTGACATTAACCTGGGCAATGGATTTGGGGATATCATCCCAATAGCATAGGCAACAAGTGTAAAAATAATCAAGTAGTAATGAAGCCAGATTTAAAGTTAAGGAGGTTAACAGATAAAAAAGAGAAACTAGAAGGTTCTAGGTATGGATTTCATAGAGGGAAAATGTGTTTCTGGATAAGAGTCTATATGATTAAGTAATTAAGAGGGTTTAAGTAAATGATATAAAGAAGGTCTGTGTAAGTTGCTTATAAGTGTAAGTTTTTGAGCAAGTAATCTTAAAGAAATTAAACAGCTGGTTAAACAAGTGCTATTGTTTTAGAGAATTGTGCTATGTTATCTCTTTAAAAGCTAAACTTGGTTAATATAAAAACATCAATGTAATTGGTGCTATTAATGTGTTCACATCTTCCAGGTATACAGGTCTGTTAGGTAGAAGCTTTAGAAAGAACATTATATCAAGCTGTGTTCTAAAGTTGTATGGTAATTTTAGCCTTAAAAGAAAGACATGTTGGAGATATAATTAAATCATTTGTGTTCTATAACTGGGCTTGTTATCAATAAGATATGTACAGTTCTATGTTACCTTTTTACACTGAGATACAACAAGTGTATTTTTAAGTTAATGAGGGCTTAATCTGTGTAAAGGTTTTATTGTAAAACACAAAAGTACTTTGCTACTTTTTACAAAAGGTTAGAAGCTTTCAGCCTTTCTTTAATTCATGTTTTAGATGTGATATTATGTTGTGTTTGCTCAAGTTCACAACAATTTATGTAGGCTTTGTAAAATGATGTCTAAAAAGCAAAGATCAGTTTCAGAACTATAATATTTAAGATCTATGAAGAGCCCCGCCTTACTTGAGATAAGGCTCTATGTCTCATCTCACTGCATGTGAAAGTGAGTATGGAAGAAATAGGCCAGATTTCAGTACATTTAAAGTTGTGCCCAAAAGTTGTTTTTTGTCAAGATTACTAGGATCTCAAACAGGGGATATAATGTATAACTCCACCAAAATTCAAGGTAGCTATTATATAAACTAAATATGTTTTTACTCTTGATAATTTTATTTTGTAGTTTTCTTATAAATGGTCTAAAGATTGCCTGTTTTGCAGAGGTACTGCTTTAAGAACTCACAACCTGGGTTAATTTAAGATAAGGAGTTATCACCTACAGGATAGAGAGATAGACATTAAAGCCCAGTATTCTTAATATAAGGCTGTTGAAATTTATTTGCTGGATGTTTAAGATTAAGTTTTAAAATTAAAGTTAAATTAAAAGGGCCAAGAAAACCAATATTTGGCTCTTGCCCTCTGAGTCAGTCTGAATCAGGGAATAGGGAACTTTTCCAAAGAGCTTTGCAACTCTAGGCCACATAACCTCCCGATCAGAGAGATTAATGAGACCAGTGGAGGACAGAAAGCCAATCAGTGCATTTTCTGTGAAGAGGAGGGTCATCAGAAAAGGGAGACATCCCTGATGCTTCCGAGGGAAGCCACATGGTCAAGCAAGGCCTGGACCCATCCTAGCGCAAATGGCACTAGCAGAACTGAAAAGCTGCTGTAAAGTTCCCGAGGACTCCCAAGGAAACTCAGCTGACTGTTAACAATAGATAGAAACAAAAGTCAGTTTGACTTGCTTCATCTTAAACACTTAGCAAAGACAGTCAAAGCCAAAACACAGCTATTCCTGGGCATTTTAAATAAAATAATAGTTAAATGTAACTTCCATAAATAAGTAAACTGGAGGCTTCAAAAGAGATTCTCAGATAGGAATGCCTGATAACTATCAAAAGGAACTGCCAGAGTAGTTTTTAGTTTAAGGCTTTTATTTCTAACCTACCCAGGTAGGCATGGTGTTTGCTAGTATGGTTATGCAGCCCTAAGTAACAGAATTAAAGATTTCTCTATTAGACACAGAGGTCAAACTAGTAAAAGGATTTTGCAAGCTCAGATGACATTAAGTTATTAAACTGTATCTTAATGTTGTGTTTACATCCCTGACAATTCTGGCAATGTGACAAATATCCTTAAAGATTTACATGCTCAGATAGAAGCCATGTCCTCAGCAACTTTGTCATGGAAACAATATCTTAGCTCCTGGTTCTTGGTACTTCCTGGTGGAAAACATTGTTAGTCTTTGTCTTTGCCATCATACTCATTGGCATATTCCTGTGCTATGGGATTTATTGCTGCATCAATCTGGTTCCAGTACTAATGAATTCTTGTTTCTCTTATAGACCACCCATCACTCAAATGGCCTTCCAGTCTATTACTTCTCAATCAGACTTCTATCATGGACCCACTTGATAGACCCGATTTTTAAAGGGGGACTCCAAACTGCTTGCCCCACACCATCCCTTTTCAGCCTGAAGAAGCCAGAAAGATCTTCTTCGCCCCCCTTCCTTACAGCAGTAAGGAGTTCCCAAATTAGAGGGGGGAATGAAGCCAGATTTAAAGTTAGGTAGTCAGTGTAGTTAGGTAAATCGGGTCTAATATCGAGTGAAATCTAAAATGGAGGCCATGCTGGGAATGACTCAGGGAAAACGCAGGACAACTCATGGAATGTTAATGAAGTCCTGAAAAGGCCCTAGGCCAAAGTCCACCTCAAAGAAATGTTAATGGAGCCCAGGAAATAGCCCCAACAGATTTGGAGATAGCCCATCCCAAAAGGTGATAATTAAGCCCACCTGTGTCCCACCCCTCGGGCCTCCAACCTACATTCCATCACCAAAACTATAAAAAGGGGAAACAACCACACTTCCACGGATTCCCACCTCTTGGGTCCCCTTTCATCTTCCTCCAGGAGAAGTCTTTTCTGCTGTCCTTTAATAAACTTCTAATTTCTATTCTCACCTTGCCTCGGTGTGCTTCTTTGGTGTTATTCTTCAACATTGGGGAAGCAAGAACTCGTCACCGGTCAACAGCGGTATCAGTAACGCACATCAACTTAAAAAGCTCAACACAGAAAATTAATATACCAATAGATTAAAGAGACAACCTATGCCATAGCAGAATACAATTGCAAACTATTCAACTGATAAGAAGCTAATATCCAAAATATGTAAGTAACTCAAAAACTCAATTCAATAGTACAAAACAAGCTGATTAAAAAAAGGAGAAAAGGACTTGAACAGACATTTTGCAAAGAACATATATATGCCTAACAGGTTCAAGGAAAGATGCTCAAAATCACTAATCTTAAGGTAAATGCAAATTAAAAACAAAATGAGCTATCACTTCATTCCTGTTAGAATACCTTTTTCCAAAAACATGAAAGATAGAAGTGTTGACAAGAATGTGAAGAAAAGGCAACACTTCTACACTATTAGTGGAAGTGTAAATTGATATATCCATTAAGGAAAACAGTATGAAATTTCCCCAAAACATTAAAAATAGTACTATTATGTGATTCAGCTATTCAACTTTTGGGTACATGTTGAAAAGAGATGAAATCATTATATCAAAGAGACACTTGCATTCCCATATGTATTGCAGCATTATTCTCAAGAACCAAAATACGGAATCAACTTACATGTCCATCTACAGATGGACGGATGAAGAAAATGTCATACACACACACCACACACACACAACCATATTCATCTATAAAACCAAAAGAAATCTTGACAATTTGATGAAAAAAAATGAACCTGAAGAATGTTTTGCTAAATAGAATAAGGCACAGAAAGATGCTGCATAGTTTTGTTTACATGTAGAATTTAGAAAAGCAAAACTCATAAAAGCAGTGAGAATGGTAGTTGCTATGAGATAGGGGTGAAAGAAATGGGGAAATATTGATTCAAGGGTACAGTTTCAGTTATCTGGGAAGGATAAGTTTTGGAGATCTAATGCTGATGACTATAGTTAATGTTACTGCATTGTATTTACTAAAAAATACACTGGAGATTTTCTGATAAATTAGACCCTAAATGTTTGCACCACAGAAAATAATCCCTAAAAGATTTAGCAAATAATTCCCAGTTTAAACTCTCTTTGTGGTGGTTATTCCAAGTATCTATACTAAACTATTTTAAGTGTAACTGTTTTCTAAAAATTCGAATCTCCATACCTCATCATAATTGTGTTAAAGTTAAAGGTAATTAAGTCAGTGCTTAAAGGAAGACTTCTTTGTTTGAAAATTATCATTAATAGAAGACTAGAAATTAATGATGCCTAAAATAATGATATTATTTTTCAGTTAAACTTTGCTTCAAGATTGCAAAATACAATTCTTTTATAAAGAGAACACCATAGGAAGTAACTGAGATATGAAAATATCCTACTAAAAGTTTTATGAGCCTCAAACTAGAAACAGAGTTTTGAAGTAAAAAAAAAAAAAAATCTATCATGTTTATAATATATCCTGAGTAAAAAGGTGACCTACCCATCTTTTGTAGGGATTGAAATAATTCATTATTCATGATGTGATCATATAGATGATAAGCATATGGAAACTCCTGGGGCTCTTCAGAATATATACATGCACATACATCTAAGAAAGAGGGCCACAAGTGAACGCCTGCAGTTAGAATTAAAATGAGTGCAGTCTCACAAATGGGAGATGAGGCTTCTCTGAAAAAATAATCTAAAGTTCAACAGTTAAATCTGATGATATAGAAAACCTAAACAGATCAATATCACATAACAAAATTGAAATATCAACTAAAAGCCTTTCAACAAATAAAAGCTCAGGACTAGATGGATTCTCAGCAGAATCTACCAGACCTTTAAAGAAGAACTTACACCGGTCTTCCTCAAATTATTATTCCATGATATGGAAACAGAAGGAACTCTCTAAAACACATATGAAGCCAGGATGACTCTAATAACAAACAGAGATCCCACTAGGAAAGAAAACTACAGGCCAATATATCAGATGAACATAGATGCAAAAATCCTTAATAAAATATTATCAAACTTAATGCAAAAAAAAAATAAAGAATATAAAATGCCATGGTCAGTGGGTTTCATCCCAGGAATATAAGCCTGGTTCAACATAAACAAATCAAAAAAATGTAATTTACCCCGCTTAAATAGAATTAAGAACAAGAATCATATGGTTTAAAAAAATTAATGTTTAAAAAACATAAGAGAAACTAGGAATAGTAGGAAATTACCCTGACATTATAAAAGCTACATTGACAAACCCAAAGCTAACATCATACTGAAAGCTTTTTCTCTAAAATCAGGTACAAGACAAGGATGTCTCACCTACTACTATTGAAAATAGTTATCAAAACTCTAGCCAGGGGAATCAGGCAAGAAAAGAAAACTAAAGGGATACAAATCAGAAAAGGGATACAAATCACTGTTTATTGATGACATGATCTTATATCTATAAGATAAAAAAATTCCACCAGAAATTTCTAGAGCTTATAACTGAGTTCAATAAAATAGCAGGATACAAGATCAACACCCATAAATCAATAGTTTTTCTATACTTCAACAGTGATTCAGCTGAAGAAGAAATCAGGAAAACCATTCCATTCACAGAAAAAAAAAACAAACTGGGAATTATTCTTACCAAGGAGGTGAAAGATCTCTACAATGAAAGTGACAGGATACTGAAGAAAGAAACTGAAGACTTTAGAAGATGGAAAGACTTCCATGTTCTTGGACAGGCAGAATCAAAACAGACACAAAGACCAATGGAATTAATAGAAGATGCAGAGACTCACATATTTACAGATACTCACATATCTAATACTTGACAAAGGGTGTCAAAAATACATACTGGATAAAAGACAGCCTTTTAAATAAATGGTAAAGTGAAAACTAGATATCAATAAGTAGAAGGATGAATTTAGATGCCTATCTTTCAGCCTGCAAAAAATAAAATCAAGGGCTGGGGTTGTAGCTCAGCGGTAGAGCGCTTGCACCACATGCGTGAGGCACTAAGTTCAATAAAAAGAAATAGATAAAAAAAAAAAAAGATATTGTGTCCATCTACAACTAAAAAATATTTTTAAAAAATGATATCAAAATGGATTCAAAACTTATGAATTAGACCACAAATCTTAAAACTGCTAGGCATGACTTCCTCAACAAGACTTCTCAAGTTCTAGAAATAAAATCAAGAATCAAATAAGCAGTATACTGCTGGGAGCCATCAGCCAAGTAGGTATGACAATTTCCTTGGCAGCGTACCCCCATGTTTCTTTAGTGGAAGGACTCATGGAAATAGGACATTTTGCAGGACATTGCATGTAAGGTGACCTTGCTCAAGGACCAGGGCGGATCCGTGTTTAGGGTGTTCCCCCTTTAGAACAGGGCGGTTTAGCATAATAGGAGATTAGGGTGTTCCCCCTTTAGAATAGGGCGTATCCTGCTGCTGAGTTCCTCTTGAGTTCTTAGGGTCAGACAGTATATTTTGGGAGACAGAAGCCCATGTGGAGTGGATTTGGGCAGAGTGTGGATTTGGGCAGAGAACGTGGATTCCCCCAGAGCGTGTTTGTAGACGGCCGGTGTGAGTTCGGGAATAAAGAATTGCTGTTTGAATCTACAAGCTGTGTGGAGGCTCGTGATTTGTGCCCAGCCAGAGACTGCGGCAGTATACCATCAAATTAAAAAGCATATGTGCAGCAAAGGAATTAGTTAAGAGGGTGAAGAAAAAGCCTATGGAGTGGGAGAAAATCTTTGCCATCTACTCCTCTGACAGGACATTAATATCCAGAATATATAAAAATATGTAAAAAAAAAAAACTCAATGCCAAACACACACACACACACACACACACACACACACACACACAGCCCAATCAATGGGCAAAAGAACTAAACAGAAATTTCTCAATTTCTCAAGAAATACAAATGGCCGAGAAACATGAAAAATGTTCAACAGCTCTAGCAATCAGGAAATTCAAATCAAAACTACACTAAGATTTCATCTCGTTCCAGTCAGAATGGCAATTATCAAGAAAACAAATACTGACAAGGACAATTACGTGTGGAAAAAGGTACACTCTTACATTGTTGGTCAGACTGCAAAATTAATACAACCATTCTAGAAAGCAGTGTGAACATTCCTCAAAAAACTAAGAATGGAACCACCATATGACCCAGCTATCCTACTCCAGGGTATTTGTCTAAAATATCTAAAATCAGCATACTATAGCAATACTGCCACGTCATTGTTTATATCAGCACAACTCACAGTAGCCAAATTATGGAATCAACCCAGATGCTATTAATAGATGAATGAATCAAGAAAATGGTACATGTACATAATGGAGTTTTACTCGGCCATAAGGAGGAATGAAATAGTGGCATTTGGCAGTGAATTAATAGAAATGGAGAAGAATCAAGCTAAGTGAAATAAGCAAGACTCAGAAAAATCACACGTTGAACATGTTTCCTCATATATGGAAGCTAGAGCAAAATAAGGGAAAGAAGAAGGTTGGGGAGAACATTGGGGAAGATCAGTGAAGCAGGAGAACAAGAGTGAGGGAGGAAGAAAGGTAAGGGGGAAGAAATATGAAATGAATTTAATAATGTTATAGACATATATAGAAGTATCAAAGGGAATTTTACCTTTATGAATATGTAGAAGAAAGGAAGTTTAGTAGAGAAGGGAGAACAGGGGGAGAGAAGAGGGAAGGCAAGGGGTACAGAATGGAGATTGAAATCCAATTTTCTGCATGTATGATTTTATCAAAATGAACCCAAATACTGTGTATGATTATAATGCTCTAATTAAAAATAATCAATACAGACTTTATAGAAGCTATGAGAAAACTTGATCTAAATGCAAAATGATTTGTTTCATGGATGGGTGAGATAAATGGTTTTTCTTTTATTTTCTCTTTTCTACTCTTCAAAAGTGCATAGAGCAATGAATTCCATTCTTTCCAGTCTCCCGTGTTTTCATTAAACTTCACTGCTGTGAAACACAGATATATTTTCTCTGTCCATGACCCATGGATATGGCCTTTAGATATCTTCTCTGAAGTCTTACACTGTAGAGAACAAAGTACCCCTGGCTAGAAATGATTCTGAATACTGTCTCAAATCTCCTCTCAACAAAATTTTCAACAATGAGGGCAAAAAGATGCATTTGCATGGTGTGCTACTCTTAAAAGCAAACCCCAAGAATAAAAGCAGTCATTTTCACTTTACGTTGATTTTGATTTGGCAAAGGACACATAAGAGCATCCAGGGAGTTCATTCTCTAAGTCTTTCATTTCCATTGTTTTCCAATGATCATTAGGTTGCTGAAATTCAGAATTTTTCAATATAAACATATTCAAGGAAAATCACCTAAGCAAACATAATATTTGCTCTTACTTTTAATTACACAAAATCATCCTTCTCATATAAAATTAGCAATGATGTGATTGATTTTAAATACAATAATTTGAAATAATTCACATTTCTTTATGATGTTTCACCTAACCTGCTATCTCTTCTGTCCTGGATGATTTTAGTATTTTCAATAATTCCTATAATTGGCTTCCTTGGGTAAGAACATGTCAATAAAAGATAAAATGTTCCATAAAAGATGAAGTAAATAATTGATGCATTGTAAATAAAAATCTGACATTTCCAAGTAAAGGAAGAACACATAGAAGAGTCAGTCAAAACACTCTTCTAAAAATAAAATCCCGTAATTATTATAGTAATAATTATTATGGACAATGTTTCTGACTTCTTAAAATTAATCATAAATCTCAAAAAAGGTTTTTATGTCCTAAGTAGAAATCTATTTGATTCAGAAATATGTATATGTTGTTCTCACCAAGCAGAGAATGGTTGGATCCCCTCCACACACACAAATTCATATGGATATTGAAGCTAAAAACACCACACATAACCCAGGAGGATACAAAAAGCTTTATTCTGCTCACATAAGAAGGCATTCTGGGAAAGATGGGACAGGATGGATTCTAAACCTGTTGAAATATAATGTAGGAGAGGAGACCCATTTGGGGTGTTACAAAATATAACGAGGAACAAACTGATGACTAAAACATGAGTGTCTAGATACCATTCAATGTGTTCTATGTGTGTTAACTCATTGAACCTCCCAAATCAAGGTATGTAGTAGATATCACAAAGAGTATTATTTCAGACAAAGAAACCAAAGCATAAAGTTGTTAAGTAACTAGATCAACATCATTAACCAGTCAGTGGCCAGCATTTGAGTCAGTTAGTCTGGCCCTAAGGATATAGACTTTAAACCACTATTCTCTCAATATATAATTACTACTGACCAGAAATTTCAGAAATTATGGCCACACTGTTGATCTTGGCAGCAGGAATATACTCTACCCCTATTAATTATGAAGCTACATTTTGTGTACTAGTTGGGAGAACGAGAGTGAGGGTAATAAAGAGGGTTGGGAGCTGCAAGGGAAAATTTGAGTCACACACCAAGACCCAGACTCACAATGTTTTAAATGGAAATAAAATCATAGATCCATTGCTATGGGAGCTTGATTCTCAGGTTCATCACTGGGTAAACTTGACAGGTGATGTCTTTGAACAAATAAACAATTCTTAAAGACAATTATTATTTAGAAGCTACTAAAAAGGGGGATAGAATGTAGAATGCTATAAAAACAAGCAAACTGAAAATATCAAGGGGATAGATAGGGGGTGGAAGGAAGTTAATTGAACACTGTGCTCTAAATAAGAGGATCCTATATGTCTGGTCCCAGTCACCATGTGAGTGAGCCTCTAAGACATGGAAACTTCAGAAGTCAGGGCAGTACCAGAGCAAAAAATCTTACAGGTTTCTGGAAGCAATATCTAGGAGGGAGTAGGGAAACTGTTAGACGGCTGCTGAAGGACAATGCCTTTAGGCTCTGAGGCATAAATAAAAGATAGAACTAAGATCACATGGCAATATAAGTAGCTGAAATAATTGAGCAGGATGAAAGAGAACTCAAGAAATGGCTTGGAATGGATGTTAATATGAAAAAAATGAGATAATTAGTAATAAGTCCATGCCAGCATGCCCTGTTACATAACTGGGGGAAGTTGCGAAAAAGTAAATCAGAGAACAAGCCTGTCACATACACTTTCAAGTGTGTGACTTCCCAGGTAAATAAAGGCAAGGCATCCTCTCTTTAACCAGCTCACAGAATGGTTGAGCAAGTTCTGTGCAAATCAGAAAGGTGTCTGTATGGGAAACACACAGACACACAAAAAAATTTTAGAATTATCTTAAAAGCATGTGTCCTACTGAGATTATACTAGTGCCCCTTTATCTGTGGTTTTGCTTTACTATGTTTTAGTTAATTGTGCTCAACAATGGTCTGAAAATATTAAATGGAAATTTCCAGAAATACACGTTTTAAATTGCAGACTATTCTGAGTATCATGGTGAAATGCCACACTTGCTCACTCCATTCCTTCTAGACATGAGCCTTTGCTTTGTCCAGCATGTCCACACAGCATATACAACCTGCTCATTGGTCACTTAAGAGCCATCTTGATGATCAGATTCCTGTCACAGAGCTGCTGTGCTTGTATTTAAGTAACTCTTGTTTCAGTTGATAAAAGCCCAAAGCACAAGAGAAGGGATGCTGGAAATCTGGAATATGCCAAAGAGAAGCCTTAAAATGCTTCCTCTAAATGACCAGGTTGAAGTTCTTAAGGAAAGAAAAAACTGTATGCTGAAATTGCCAAGATCTATGGTAAGGACAACTCTTCTGTTCATCAAATTGTGAAAAAAGAAAAAGAAATTCATGCTAGTTTTTTTGATGCACCTTAAAGTGTAAAGGTACAACTATAGTGTGATGAGTGCTTACTAAGATGGTAAAGACATTAAATTACAGAGTTTGATGCTATCTGTGGCTTCAGGTATTCACTGGACATCTTGGAATGTAGCACAAGTGGATACAGGAGGCCACTGCAGTGCTCCCAAGAAAGGAGTGATGCATTCTTGACTCCTGGGTAGTAGAGGAATCATGCAAATAAGAGCAAAATGTGATTCCAAGAGCTCTATTCTTGTTCTGTAAACGCCATGTCGTTTCTACCTCCCTGTTGTAGGAGACAGACAGTGGAGCAACATTCAGAGTGCTAAGCCAACCTCCGCAGTCTGATTTCTACATGAGTATATAATCATAATATGGGGCTATAATGAAGATCATCATAATCGCTGGTTACTTCTATTTGCAATTTCTTTCTTATTCCCTTTCTCCTAGGAGTCTTCTTTATCTTGGAAGAAATGAGGTCTAAGAGCTAAGAATTTCAAAGCATTCTGTTGTAAAAACAATCATATTATCCAAGATGGTTCAGATTTTATTGAAACAGATGAAAATAACTGAGCTTATGTCTTCTATGTTATAATCATTCAGCCTTGCTGATTCGAAATTAAATTGAACACTTTTTAAACTTCCATTGCCGCAGTCTGGCTGGGCACAAGATCACGAGCCACTCAAACAGGAACAAACTTTATTTTTGAAATAGCCACCAATACCCCTTACGCGCCCGGGAAGATTCCCGATCCACACATGCGGGCGTTCTCCTGGTCTCCTCCCGGAACCCCAGAGCAAGTTCCTCCCCCGGAATTCCCTCCTACTGCACTTTCCCAACCAACGGGAACTCTCCAGGAGTCCCGCAGCAGGCCAAGGTGAACAGCAGGAGTCCGATATCCATATGAATGTAATTTTTAACATAATCATATCATCTCAATGGCTAGCTGGCATCACCTTTCAATCAAAAATGCCATGCATCATATTAATTGGCTGTGGCTCTTAGCATTCCATTTTAAGCAATCATAAGCAACTATCACTTAAATGCAGCATTCATTCCCCTTAAATCACAGCAACAATACCTCCCATATGCTTGAAGAACCAGAAGTTCAGAGAATTTTTTGTGCTTTTGGGCTAAGATTTAGCTGGTGATACACTTTTTTAGAATTTTTAGTTATGTGAAATGAAGTAATCAGTTTTGATTGAAGTTTCTGTCACTTGCTACTGATAGAGATTCTCTCTTTTGACCAGAAGTGTACTCAGGCTCCTGAATCGTTTCGGACAAGATACAACTTCAGATTTTTGTATCCGTTGTTGTAGAATTCAATTTGAGTATGCATTCTGTCCAGCCAGATTAGCAAATATACCCCACCCTTAATACACAACCACCCTCCAAAATGTTATCACCCTACCTGCCATCAGCAATAACACCATGAAGCCAGTTAGCCAGAAACTCTATCCTTGGTTGATTTCTCTTAGCAATTTTCCATCCATTGACTTCCAACTTGCTCCTTGTTATAAATCCCTCTAAGTGTTTACTGGGGTCAGAGTTGAACTCAGTCTCTCCTAGTATAAGACTCCACTATAGTGGTCTCCTCTCTTTTTACCTGGTCCACCCTTGAATAATATCCACTTTGCTCTCTTTAACAAGTATCATGAATAAATTTTTCTTTAATACTACTAAAAATTGCTAAGTTAAATATAACCATAAAACAAAAATTATTCAGTGAAGTTTATTTCTTGTCACTGATCTCTTAGTTGCATAAAAAAATCAAAGGAATAAGCCTCTATAAAGATAATTAAGTAATAAGTCCATGCCATTTTCTATTAGGAGCATTGAAATAATTTATTATGAAAGTAACAAGGCTTAAGCTCTTGTCTTTTTACATATAAAAAAGTATATATTCTAACACATTAACAAGGAATATCTTTTTACAGCCCAGGAGATAATCATATCAAACAAATATGACTCATATCTATAATAAATAATGCAATGAGTATTTGCCACTAAGTATTAAGTGCTTGTTCACTTTTAGTTTAATGATCATTATTGCTTACACAAAACATTTCCTAATAGAGGCAGAGACATTTTTTTATTTTTATTTTTCCACTCCATTGGCTAGATTTATATTTGTAAAAGTTGGGAGTGTGACATAATGGCTTGCCTAACACATTTAAAAATTAGGTCAATTAATAAGAAACCACAATCACAATTGCCTCTGAAGAGGGAAAGTTGCTGACTGGGAGAGAGGCTTAGGGGAAATCTTGCTATATCTTTTTATAGATTTCAATTTTAAATATCAGATATATGCAAAAAATGATAATTTCATTTTAAAAGATGAATTTAAATGTTAAATTTGAAACAATATTTTCTTGAGTATGAGTGATTCTTTTAAATCTTACAGTACTGTAGAAATAAAAATATTTTATTATCCTAAAAATTACTTAGTATTAGGGTGTGTTAAGGTAATTAATCCATTCATACACTTGATTTCCCTGCAGATGTCTAAAACAGATTAAGGATCTATCTTATGCCTATGTCTTTCTGGTTATGTAAGCCCATCACCAAAAGCAACACACATGTTCACATTATGACAAGAAAAGGCCTTTGTTGGGATCCGACCATTGTTATTGCCCAGTGAGGAATCTGTAGCAAAGAACAAGATGAAAGAACTATCAGAGACAAATGTAAGAAGTTAGAAGATCAGCAACGGAGACATATTACCTAGCAAGAGTTCAAAAAAGAACAGACAAAGCAGAATGGAAGAAACTACCTAATAAACATTGTGAGGAATTTTTCAGAAACTCCAATTACTATAGATCATCCATACAGGAGAACCTGAAGCCAAGGTTCTACTTTTGTGCCCCATCTTATTTTCTCTTGTTGATTAAAAGACCAGCCTTCTCCCCCCTCCTCCATTGTCCTCAATATCATTTGTTCCCTCTCAGTTGCACTAGTACATCAATGTAATGATAATGCTATTATATCTCTCCAACCTCTTCAACTACATCCCATTTCTAAGCAAAACCCTTTGAAAAGTTATTATATTCAGTATCATCAATTCCTCCCTTACCAATCCTTCTTGAACACATCTGATCAGGTTTCTGTCCCCAATTCTCCACACAAAAAATATTCTTTTCACATTTACTAATAAGTTTAATGGTAGTAATTCTACTATAAATTTTAAATATTTTATAGTGTTCCCATACAGCCAAACATTGCACTCTTGGGTATTTATCTTAGAAAAATAAATAATGTTTATACAGTTCAAACTATGATATATACATACATAGAAAACTACTCAGCAACAAAAAAACTATTAAGACATATAAACTGGATGAAACTTCAGAGAATTAGGTGAGTGGGGAAAAAAATCCCCAGAAGTTATGTAATACATTATTCCATTTACTGAAACTGAATTAGGATTTCATTGTTAAAAAAGGAGGAGTTGAGATAGAGTGTGGTTATAAAAACGCAATATAAGGGATCTTTGTACCTCAATGACATCAGTGTTAATAACTTGGTTGTGTTCCTGTATCAGAGTTTTGAAAGATGCCACCATTTGGGAAACCTGGTAAGGGACCTTTCTGTGTTATTTCTTATAGCTGCATGTACATCTATAATTATCTCAAAATAAAAAATAAGGAAGGGTGTGCAAGTGTATACTGTGTATGGGGGTGAGGATTAAAAAATTGACCCCCCTAAAAAACTTAGATTTTGTTTCCCATTTTTTTTTTAGTGTTGTGGAAATTAGGCAAGAAGCCTTAATTGGCCCTGGAAGAGAACTCAAACTTTATTTTATGCTGGGAGCCCAGAGGAGATCAGACTCCAAATTCTGAACCCCCATCACCAGATTTTCACAATATTTATAGTCTATCTAGTGTCATAAATTTTCTAGTCTAAATGATACATGATTGTGCATGGGGTCTCTAGAGGGAAGCATGTTTACAGATAAATCTCTAACCTTGGGCCCAGAGCCTCACAGCCATATTTACACTTCAAAGGAGTAATTAGATTCCTAGGGCAAGTCATTTACAATCCAAAAGGTAGTCCCTGACTAGAAAGCTGAGGAGAACTTTCCCTTTCCTAGGCACTAATTCTCTGGGCAGTTTTCTTAGTTTATTTTGCATCTCTGGGTTAGTTACCAATTACAATCTCCCAGGTCCTTGTTCTGGACAACAAGGGGCAGCCCTTATACCTTCAGTCTAATGAAATTAACTCAGGTAAGCCAGGATAACCAGGCTCAGAAGCCCAGTGAAGAAATTTCCTCAAGATGTTTCCCCCCACCCAGCTCCTGACCAACCCTGGCACTTCCCCATGTGGCTTTGCCTGCCCCGCCCGCCATGCCTCCTACCTCTAGGGATCTGGGTATATAAAGGGTCTTCACAACAAATATTTTCCTTTCTGCATGTCTTTTATACCTGATTTAAACAAATCCCACATGCATTTTAAACCAAAGCCTAATGCTGAAAGAAGGAATTCATCTTAGAGTCATGTGTCTCAGGAGATCTTGATGGTCTGTGTTGGGAAGTGAATCAGTATTAGCAAAATTTACATCCTATAGATGACTATTTAATCAAAGTACTTACTACATATAGGAAGAGACCATAGTACTGTGGGTAGCAGCTACAGATTTGAAAGTGGGGATCTTTCTACTTGGATAAAGCTGTCAGAAGCAACCTCTGGTAGGATAGGGAAGTCAGAATTTTAGGGAATCAATAGAAGAAAAATATTAAATTTCATACTCATCAAAAAGATTCTTAAAATGACATTAATTTAATTTGTAGAAATAAAAAAACTTGTGACCACATCTAAAAGTTTGTATAGCAGTGTATTAAAAAGAAATAAATATGCATAAAGGAAAATAAAGGAATGAAGCACACTAAAACACCTATTGCAAGAAAATACCTTTTTTCCTTCTTTTCTCTGGTTTTATTGCAATTTTTCATCATTAGTCATATTAATAATCCTGTAAAATAACAAGTTTTAAAGAATATGTAAAACACATCTGAAAGTAGAAAAACAAAATAAAGTGTATAGAAGATAGAAGGGAAAAAGTTACCCCTTTGTCTTTGAAATGTTAAACCTAGTGTGTTGCAAATATAAGAAAATATCACACTGCCTTATTCTTTGAAATTCACACTGATTACTTTGCTTTTCTTTCCATATGTATAGGGTAGGGGTACTGGAGATTGAACCCAAAAGCACTTTAAGCACTGAGTTCTAGCCCCAATTCCCACCCCGCTCCCCCCACCCCCTTTTTTTTAAGAGAGAGAGAGAGAGAGAGAGAGAGAGAGAGAGAGAGAGAGAGAGAGAGAGAGAGAGAGAGAGAGAGAGAGAGAGAGAGAGAGAGAGAGAGAGAGAATTTTTTGGTATTTATTTTTTAGTTTTCGGCGGACACAACATCTTTCTTTGTATGTGGTGCTGAGGATCCCCAGCCGCACGCATGCCAGGGGAGCCCGCTAGCGCTTGAGCCACATCCCCAGCCCCTCTCCCCCTTTTTTTTTGAGACAATGTCTTGCTAAATTATTGAGGCTGGCTCAAATTTGTGATCCTCCTTCCTCAACCTCCCAAATGGCTGGGATTAAGGTGTGTATCACCACACTCAGACTACACGTTTTTGCTTTTAAAATTCTTACTTGAGATGTTGCTGGGTTTTATTTTCTGGAAAATAAGGTGGCCTCTGTCAAACTTTCTTCTGGATCAAGTCCTTTTCCTGAAAGTGGTATTAAAAATTACAGTACACATAGGCTAGGCATGGCAACACGCCTATAATCCCAGCTACTCAGGCGGCAGGAGGATTGTAAATTCAAGGCCAGCCTAGCAACTTAGCAAGACCCTGTCTCAAGATAACATGCAATGCAATAAAATAAAAGAAAATAAAAATAATATGGTCAAGGTCAAAAAAGTGTTAAAAACAAAAGAATTTTTTAAAAAGTTGTTCATTTACATAAATCGATACACATCTGCCTCTCTTTTAACTGAAGTGTAGAGAATATTATATTCTTCAGTGTTAAGACAAACTTGAGCCATGAGTTCTCTAAACCTTAGAAGAGCCCTATGATTAGCACTCTTAACAAACAATTGCAAGTAAATCTGAGGCAAGGGGATGTGATAGTTGGATCACATCAGAATACACTTCCCTGGAAGCATGGATGGTGGAAGGAGACCCTCATCATTATACAAAATACATGTATGAAGATGTGAATTTGGTATCAACATACCTTATATACAATCAGAGATATGATAAATTGTGGTATAAAGGTGTATTAAGAATTATAATGCAAAATAATAATAATAATAATTAGAGCTCATGTATAATGGCATAATTTGGAGTGAACCTACTTTATATACAGAGTTATGAAAAATGCTGTTGTGAATGGATAATTATGATTGTAATGCATTCACTATTGTCATGTATGTAAGAAATTTTAAAAAAAGAATACACTTCCCTGAGAATAGCCCCAATGCAAAACTGAAATTTTTAAAAATAAATATAAATATCTAAATATAACATGTCATTAGTTTATGTTTTATGATAGAAATAATTTCCATTTCACTCTAAAAATGTACATAAAAACTAACATATTACACATATAGAGCATGAATTTTTAATATCTCTGGTTATATACACAGTATATTCACACCAGTCGTGTCTTCGTACATGTACTTTGGATAATGATGTCCATCATACTCCACCATCATTTCTAACCCTAGGCCCCCTCCCCTTCCCTCCCTTCCCACCCCTCTACCCTATCTGGAGTTTGTCTATTCCTCCCATGCTCCCTCTCTCCCTACCCCATATGAATCAGCCTCCTTATATCAGAGAAAACATTTAGCATTTGGTCTTTGGGGATTGGCTAACTTCACTTAGCATTATCTTCTCTAACTCCATCCATTTATCTGCAAATGCCATGATTTTGTTATTTTTAGTGCTGAGTAATATTTCATTGTGTATATATGCCACATTTTTTTATCCATTCATCTATTTAAGGGCATCTAGGTTGGTTCCACAGCTTAGCTATTGTGAATTGTGCTGCTGTAAAATTTGTGCTGTATATGTGTAATATGAATTAAAATACATTCTGCTGTCTTCTATAAATAAAAAAAATTAAAAATTAACGTGTAATAACATATTGCTATGTGATGAGATAATCATATATGTAAATAAATATCCCATTTTATAGAATGCCTAATTTTTGAATAATTATTTAAAATAAAGTAGATTTTATAAATATAAGTTGAGTGCAAAGTATGGGAAATATTAAAAAGACAGAATAATTATATCTCTGTCTTCTCTGCTGGCCTCTCCTCCTGTCCTATTTTCAGAGATAAGTCTTCAGTATCAAAATTAACTCCTTTACCAATGTCAGATCATCCTGTGGCTTTAAATATACTCTCTATACATATAATGCCTAACTTTATATTTCAATCCACTTATCTAACTTGAACTCTGGGCTCCACCTAATCATGAGGATACAAGGTTGGCAGACTTCACAGTAGAGACAAAAAAGAAAACAGGTGCACACAGAGAGAGCTCTTGAGATCAGCAGAGGGTCCCCCTTGATTCCTCAGCTGAGTACTGATCAACATATAGATCCAAGGAAACCACATAAAGGCAGGGAAAATTCCTGGAGTCAAATGATTTGGAAAAAATTCCATTCCTACTAGTTACCATAGAAAACTTTATTGCACATAAGATATCCAATAGGATACTCTGAAAGACTTAGCCTCAACAGTAGGGTAAAATTAGCCCAAAAGTAAATATTTCTTATCCCTTATAATAAATAAAATCAAGATGTAAAAGGGTCAAACTGTTCACTAGTAAAAGAGTATGTCCTCTATAAAACTCAAAATTACTTACAAAAATATAAATATATCCACAGCCAATAAGATAAAATTCACTGTTGCTGGAAGCAGTGGTAAAAGCCTATAATCCCAGTGACTTGGGAGGCTGAGGCAGGAGGATCCAAGTTTGAAGCCAGCCTCAGCCACTTAGAAAGACCCTATCTCAAAGTAAAAAATAAACAAAAAGAGTTGGTGTGTAGCTCAGTGGTAAAGTACCACTAGGTTCAATTCCCAGTACCAAAACAAAAACAAAACCAAAAAGTTACTATGTATGCAAAGAAACATAAAAGTCTGACTCATAATTAGAAACATCAATCAAACCCAACCTAAAAATTATATAGATGATATGATTATAGATAAGGACATTAAAAAACATTATAATTCATATGTTGATGAAGGTAGGATTAAGATGGACTGGATTAAGATAGAATATATTTTAAAGATCCAAATCAAAGTTCTAGAAATGAAAATTGAAGTATTTAAAATGAAAAGCATATACATTGGATTCACAGCATCATAAACACCATAGAAGAAATGAGTATTAAAGTTGAAGACTTATAGAAGGAAAAAATAAATGCAGTATCAATCAACTGCAGGACAACTTCAAGCAGAATCGAAAATTGGACACGGATACAAATATTTGAAGACATAATAACTAAAATTTTTCCAAATTTGAAGGAAACTATAAACTCATATGCCAAAAGTCTCACTGAACCCCCAAAATAATGAAAGTGATAAAACCACACCAAGGCACATTGCAATTAAATTTCTTATAACCTATGACAAAGGACCCAATATTACATATAGCAAGAGAATAAAGACATATACAGAGGGTCAAATATAAGAATGGTTAAAAAAAAATAAGAATGGTAAATAACTTCACATCAGAAATAATGTAAGATGAAGAACATGGAGAAAATTCTTAAAGTACTGAATAAAAAATATCAACCTAAATTTTTATGTCCAATGACAAATTCTGATATCAGAAAAAAATTCTCAAATAAATTACATCAGCTTTTATCTTAAGAAAAAAAATAGAAAATTAGGGGCTGGGGCTGTGGTTCAGTGGTAGAGCACTTGCCTGGTGCATGTGAGGCACTGGGTTTGATCCTCAGCACTACATAAAAATAAATAAATAAAGGTATTGTGTCCATCTGTAACAAAAAAATATGTACACACACACACACACACACACACACACACATTTTAAGAATAGAAAATTAAACCAAAACTAAGAATGAAAGGGAAGAAGCAAGACAGGGCAGAAATCAGTGATTTAGGAAATCACTGACTATCAAGAAAGAAAACAGAAGGTGGTTCTTGGAGAAAACAAAAGTCAATGAAATTAAAAAGTCTTTAGTCAAAATAAGGATAAAAAGAAAGAAGATACACATCAGCAATATCAGAAATGGAAGAGTTGATATAATTACTGATACTACAGGTATTAAAATGATTTTAAAAAGAAACAACATTTATAGAATGAATCTGATAACCAAGATTAAATGAACAGCCAGGCGTGGTGGTGCACACCTGTATTATCAGCAGTTCGAGAGGCTGAGGCAGGAGGATCCTGAGTTCAAAGCCAGCCTCAGCCACAATGAGGTGCTAAGCAACTCAATGAGACCTTTTCTCTGAATAAAATACAAAATAGGGCTGGGGATGTGGCTCAGTGGGTAAGTGCCCTTGAGTTCAATCCCCAGTCCAAAGAAAAAGAAAGTTTTTCAGATAGGAAAAAATAAACTTTCTTTATTTATACACAGAATAATCATCTAAATAGAAAATTCCATAGAATATTCAAAAATGCTATACTGTTTAATAAGTTTTCAGGATATATGATAAATATTTTAAATCCTTTTTAAATTTTATATATTAACAATTGAATAGAGACATTAAAATAGAAATGCCAATTAATGATAGCTTTGCAGCTTCAAAAGAATAAAATACAGATGAACTTATCAAAAGATATGTAAGACCCTACATATTTAAAATCACAAAACATTAAAATAATTAAAGAGCTCTATAAATCAAAAGATATTTTATATTTGTAGCTTGAAAGACACAACATTTGATCAGTTCTCTGAATGTAGGCGGTGAGAGGATGGAAATAAACAAACACAAATATAGAGAAAAGCAGGATTCGGTGGACCAACCCAACTTCTGATGGGAGAAAGACTGGCCATGAACAGGCTCTACACATTTGTTATATAGGTTTAAACATCAAAAGCATATTCAAGAAAAACAAAAATGTGGTTGTACGCAGGACCAGCCCAACTAACAGCTTATCAACTTGCGTCCAAATCTCTTCTACTTCAGGCAGCTGGCATTTGAACCTAAGGCTACTGAACCAATAAATTCTGTGACAAGTACAGAAGTTTTCCTCTTAGCAGGGGCCACTCCAAATGGACAAGTTTCTCAGCACCTTCACACCAGAATTTCCCAAGGGGAGCGTCCAATGTCCAGGACAGTTCAAAGCAATGATTCATTCACCATTCCTGACAAAATCCCACTGTCAGCCCTCCATTATTAAATATAGAGGAGAATTTTCACATAAAATAAAACAAAAAGCACAATAAATAAGGTGACACAAATGAGCTTTTCCACTCTAAAAAATCTGGTGTTCTCTAGCAAGGAAAAGGTAAATGACTCATTGTTGAATTAGGAAGCCCATATCACTAGCTTTTGTGGCAGCTACATAGTATTCTTAATAGAAATTTAAGAAAATCCAAGAATTGACTAATGAAGACAAATGAGCTAGCATAAGCTACTTCTTAGAAAGGCTCAAGAGATAGCTAACAGTTGCCATGTGTAAGGAGGCCATCTTGGCAGGAGTCCATCCAACTCCAAAAAGACTCAAACCTAAAGTGTTAGCTTCTCCACTGACAATGTGGGCACCTGAACAGGACCTCTACTCTGAGCCTTAGATATATCCTATGTAAAGAAGAGAAAACTGAGAACCCACCAGTGCTAGAAACTTCATATTTTATCTTATTTATTCTCATTTTACTCTCACAACAGAAATGATAATAATAACATTATTATTTCCACAAATGAAATTTTTTACCCAGAACTTGAATGTTAATTAATAGCAGAGATGTCATTCAAACCTTCATATTACATCCTCCTCTAAGCCAAGGATGGGCAAATTACAGTCTATGGGTAGTAAAATCTGGCCTGTTTTTGATGTGAAAATTAAGAAGAGTTGAAAAATCATAAAATGTCATGACTTGGGAAAGATTATATGAAATTAAAATCTGGATCACCTGATAAAAGTTCTAATATTTTCATTTGCTGGATCGCATTTCCTCATGTGTTAGAGCCCCCTTTAATTATTTTAACTCCTCTTTGGAGACAGAGGACAATGAAGTCTTCCATTAAATGTCAAGAATAAATACAGTCAAATTAGGCCATTGTTAGATGTACATTTTTTTCTTTTAAAAAAGATGGAACAAAATGCAAAGTGGTTTTGGTAGCATCTAAATGGATGGAATTGATTGCTCCATAGCCAAATTAGTTGGCCTCAAAGTTGTCCTCTGACAATCTTTTGAGACATTAACAGGTACCCTCATTAAGATTTTAATAAATAATTGTTCTATAAAATGATTCTTAGCCATCTTCCTTCTATAATATCTTTATTATATTCATTTGAAATATACTTATGAAAAAATAGCTGTCATATTGATTAAGGCATTTGTAACATTTACATTGGACGGTAAATTAGTTACCATATACTGTAGGCATTAACAGGCTAGAAAAATGATACATTTTTTTGCTCACTAAAGCAGGTAAGAGTTCACAATATTGATAACTCAGTATCAGCTCTCTACATGGCTGAATTTCTGTTACATTTTTAATTTCCCTTTTGAAAATTTTCCTTCTACCATTCTGATATTTCTTAACCTGTGCAGAAAGTAAATCCTCAGAAGCAATTCAAGTCAATTAGCTCAGATTACAATACAGTTCTCTTAACTCAGGCTACTGTTTTCTAAATGACCCTATTTTATTTTTTTGAAGATGTTAACTTATGTGCTATACTTTCCTGGCTCATCTCCATATTACCAGAGAGTAGACTCAAACATTTTGGTTAGTTCAGCTACTTGAACTGTGATTATATCTGTGACAAAAGTGTTGCAAAAGACTCAATTTGGAGGGGATATGTTTACAGATTTGGCTTTGATAGGCTGAGCTTGAGATTCCTTTAACAAATCCAGATATGTGGGTTGGATAATTCTTCACATCAGGCAAATTGGTTGACCATAGAGAGGCTTGGGTGGTAGATGTGCACTTGTGAGTCTTCAGCATACTTGCAAAAGAAGAATTGAGCATGAATGAAGTCACTTGGAGTCATAATTCAAAGTGAGAACACAGAGAACCAAGGCTGAGGTTTAAGTACCTCTAATATTTAATAGCCTGATAGAAGAGAATAAGTCTGCAAAAGAGTCAGAGAAGAGCAACAAGATTAAATGAGCAGTGCTGTGCTGTGTAGTGCTGTCAGTTGAGAAAAGTATGTCAGGAAAAAGGAAGTGCCAAAAGAATCAAGAGTCAAGTGTGTATACGTGTGTGTGTGTGTGTGTGTGTGTGTACATACATATATGTTGTAAAGACCGGGTTCCAAGCACATTTTCTCTGTAATATCCTTGACTTAGTCCACCATCAAATGTAAGGTTCTTATAACATATATACATACATATATATGTATGTACACACACACACACACACACACACACACACACATATACACATATATCAAGCATCATGAGCAATAAGGAATGCACATTTTTTAAATAACCAAGGAATTCATTGGTTGAGAGGGAAAAGGAGGTAAAGAAATGGATATAGCAAAGTATAGTCATTCCATAAAAGAAATTGACTTTCAGAGGAGAGGAGAGTAGGTAACAATTGCTGAACAATGAGTTACCGGCTGAGATTGTGTTTTGATTTGTTTAAATGGGAGATACTGAGTACAAAGTCACTGGGATAAACTGTTGAGGAGAAGAACATGCATCTACAAGAAAGGATGAATGTAAATTCTGTACAAAATCTGAGAAAGTCAAGGACATAAGTAAAAAGATTAGCCTCTACAATGTTGATTACATGACATAGGCAAGGGATATTGCCTACAATGTCTAGCACACTGGAGGGTAGCTATTTTACCAGGAAGGGTTCTTTTGGTTACAAATAATCAAATCTAATTTCAAACTGGTTAAAGCAAAAGAAATTTATTAGTACATATAACAAAAAGTATAGATTGAACAGCCTTCAAGCTTGTTGTAAAGACTGGGTTCCAAGCACATTTTCTCTGTAATATCCTTGACTTAGTCCACCATCAAATGTAAGGTTCATATAACAAAGACTGAAATACTTTCTAGGTTTGACATCCATAAATCTCTTAGGACCATCTCCCCATGGCTCTCACTCTGATTGGTTCAAATTAGGTTACATGCCTTCTCCTGAAACGATCACTGTGGGCAGGAGATTATTTTAACTATGGCAAACGCAGAATTAATTATGCTGGGTGACTGTTTTCAGGCAGGATTTACTAGACAAGGGACCATCTCACCTGATCATAATGATTGCTGCACAATTAATGGGAGTGTGGGGAGGGAACCAGAGCTAAGAAGAAAACCAAATTGTCTACTTTATGCCATGTAATGAACCATCAAAATAGAACTAACTGATCTTTTCTCAAAATAGTGGTATATCATTAGAAGACTTACTTTCCATTTTTAGTGTTGAGAGCCACAGCCAAGTAGGAACGGCCCCTGGCATTTTGCCAGAAGTAATGGTTGAGAGGCGAACCATTAAGATGATGATATTAAGTTAAGCTGTGGGTGGCATTCGGGAGAGTTCCCGGGGAGTGTTCGTGGAGTGCTGTTGGAGTTCAGGCGATAAAGTTTCCTGTTTGAACATACAAGTGCTTTGTGGCGGCTCGGTGATTTGTGCCCAGCCAGACTGTGGCATTTTAGTTCCTCTAAGACAGATTGAAGAAGAAAAAAGAAGGTCTTGTACTTTGACTGAGGTAATGGAGCTGGTAATGTAAAGAATTGAAGTTTTCACTACCAGGAGTCACCATCGCTATTAAAGTTGATGGCTAGAGGCAGCTTTAACAAGACTGTTATTAAAAACCAAAATTAGCATTTGCTACATGAAATTTACTCAGAAAATCTTATGGAAGTGGAACACAATGTCCACATTGGTTATATTTATGTGTTTTTCCCACTAATAAACTTGATAATAATTAGATTCCCAGGGCTTTCAATTCAGTTATTGTTGTTTTAAACACAGTGCATTGCCTCCTGTAACAGTTACTGTTCCAAGATGTTTTCCAAGAAAACATGAGTGATTAATGAAGCTCAGAAGACTGCGGGATCACAGAGTTCAAAGTCAGCCTCAGCAAAGGCGAGGTGCTAAACAACTCAATGAGATCCTGTCTCTAAATAAAATACAAAATAGGCCTGGGGATGTGGCTCAATGGGTGAGTGCCCCTGTGTTCAATCCAAAGTATCCCCCAAAAGATAGTAGCAAGTTGCAAAAGAGTTCAATCTCTTCATTGACTACACAGAGGAAATATATCTATTCTGATCATTGTAATATAGTTGAGCTAGGTTCTGCTATTCTTTTGTTATTCTGCCCAAATTTAAGAGTCTATTCAAAAATCAATTGAGCCTTAAGTTAAGATTAAAAGGGGGTTTAATATATTCCCTCATAGGATTAATCATTTTATTACTTTATCTTTCTGTCTAAAACTCTTACCAAGCTATAAGGACTCATGAATATTTTTTTCAGTTCTTGTTCTTTATTTATTAGCTGACTTGTCTTTTGGCTTGCAGTTCTTTGCATTTCAATATGCATACAGACTGTGCAATCCACAGCACAAACAGGTTACAGAAAGAGTTCTGTTATTCCCTTTAGATCACAAACTACCCCTTTTGTAGCCACACTGCCCACCCAAGCATGATCCCTGGCACACATGATCTATTGTTCACCACTATACTTTTCAGCTTTGTGGAAATCATAAATGAAAACAGAGAGGAATCAAATGTATGATGTATGATATGTCAAGATCATTGTAATGTTTTGAGCAACTAATAAAAAAAGTTTACATCCACTCATGAATATTTTTTAACAGCAACATTTGAATTTCTAATATTCTCAGACATTATTTATTTATATTCTTTATATTTGTTCTATTGACCATCAGGTTTTTTCTTTTCCTATCCTAGCTAAGTGTTTCTCAACTCCGCTGCATATTAGACTCACTTGGAGAATTTTAACCAAAGGAAAGGGAACAGAAAGGGGAATCCCAAATGGGAAAGTAAAGGGAAGGCAGGAAAAAAACAAAAAAACTAGAACCTGGGCCCCAGCCCTGCAGAGACTGATTTATAGATGTGGAGTGAGATGTGGGCATAACAGGAGGTACTGTGCAGTCAGCACTGAGAATCACTGTCCCAGAAGATGGGTCATGAATTGCATTTTCAGACTTTATACTTTGGCCAGTTATTTTTGTTCACCCTATCCTGACTTCTCTCTCATACAGTATATTCTTACAGAAGAATAAACCTCAGATCCTTACTTACAACCTCATCTGACTTTGGAGCCTATTACTGAGTGATATCTAGAAACAGTGTTACCCAAATTAGATTTAGTTGCCTTTGGCATTCATTCACACCAATAACAAATGTAGCCAATACACTGCATCTTCTCTGCTATATATAGAATGATATTTACTGCTCGTTTTATAATCAATGAAATAGTCATTTTATAATTGAAATTCATATTTAAATTTATTCTGACTCCAGGAAAATGGAAAAAGTTTATATAAAATTAAATACTAACAATTTCTACAGAAATAATGTAGCTTTAATACTCTAACATTAGACAAAAATATGGTGCTATAGATAGATAAAATATCTACATTAGGGAAAAACATTAAAGCCTATTTCTAATATAAAAGAATTTCAATGAATTTAAAAAAAATTGCTAGGAAAATGAAGGTTAGAATGTGTAAATAGGAAAGGTACATTGAAGTAGGCCCTAATCTCCATCATGTGGGATTAGGCCCCAACTTCCTTAATAAGACTCCTGTGGCACAAGAATTAAAATCAAGAATCAATAAATGGGATGGACTCAAGCTAAAAAGTTTCTTCTCAGCAAAAGAAATAATCTGTGAGGTGAATAGAGAGCCTACATCTGGGGAGCAAATCTTTACCCCACACACATCAGATAGAGCACTAATCTCTAGGGTAAATAAAGAACTTCAAAAAGCATACACACACACACACACACACACACACACACACCAAGAAAAAAAAATAAGCCCAATCAATAAATGGACCAAGGACCTAAAGAGAGACAATTCTCAGAAGATGATACATAATCAATCAACAAATATATGAAGAAATGTCCATCATCACTAGCACTTAGAGAAATGCAAATCAAAACCACTCTAAGATTTCATCTCACTATAGTCAGAATGGCAGCTATTATGAAGACAAACAACAGTAAGTGTTGGCGAGGATGTGGGGAAAAAGGTACACCCATACACTGCTGGTGGGATTGCAAATTGGTGCAGCCAATATGGAAAACAATATGGAGATTTCTTAGAAAATTAGGAATGGGACCACCATTTGACGGAGCTATCCCTCTCCTCGTTCTATAGCCCAAAGACTTAAAAAACAGCATACTACAGGGACACAGCCACATCAATGTTTATAGCAGCACAATTCACAATAGCTAAACTGTGGATCCAACCTAGGTGCCCTTAAATAGATGAATGGATAAAAAAAAATGTGGCATGTATACCCAATGGAATATTACTCAGCAATAAAAGAAAATAAAATCATGGCATTTACAGGTAAATGGGTGGAGTTAGAGAAGATAATGCTAAGTGAAGTTAGCCAATCCCCAAAACCCAAATGCCGAATGTTTTCTCTGATATAAGGAGGCTGATTCATAGTGGGGTAGGCAGGGGGAGCATGGGAGGAATAGACAAACTCCAGATAGGACAGAAGGATGGGAGGGGAGGGAAGAGGGTCTGGGGTTATTCATGATGGTGGAATGTGATGATCATTATTATCCAAAGTGCAGGTAGGAAGACATGAATTGGTGTGAATATACTGTGTATACAACCAGAGATATGAATAATTGTGCTGTATACGTGTAATAAGAATTGTCATGCATTCTGCTGTCATATATAAATAAAAAAATAAAATGCAAAAAAATAAAAAAGTTACATTGAATTTAGGATGGTAATACAAAAAATTCAAATTGAAACCAGTCACTATTTCTTTATATGACTGTGGTCATGGCCTATGGAAACCACCAAGTGCCACAAAGCTTTATGTCAAAATGAATGAAAGAACTTAGTGAAAGTCTTCTTGAAGGGAGTGTCAGAGACTTCTCTTGAGGGCTCTAGCTCATGTACACAGTGCTGGTTGTATGGTAAATATTCAATTTTTGCTCAGTGTCAGATTGCTCAAGGTCCATGGTTCAACTGAGATGTTCTGTTTGCCTTCAGGTACTGGGAGGGCAAATACAAATTAAAAAGAAGAGGCTAATACTCCCTGTTGAAAATAAGGGAAGAGTCTCCCTACAAACTCTTAGAGCATTTTAGAAAACTTTCAATTTCATTATATGACTCTAAAATATCTGTAAAACTTTAAAAAAAAAAAAAAAGAAGCTTTTAAAGTTAAATTAGTCACTTGCCACTTTACAACTCAGGAATGTACTTCTCTCGAACACCTGGAAATCATCTCTTTGAAATGACTCATCCTAAAAGCACTTCTACCTCCCAGTTTCTGTGAAAGGGTCATGGCCCATTTTCACCGGTGCCTTGCTCCAAAATGACTTCCTGCCATAAAAGTGAGAAGTTTTTATTTTTCTTTAGATAAAGCCACTACTTTATATCAATGGCCATCCCAGTTACCAAGGAAAGCTGAACTATGTGTGACAAATAGTGAGGTCACATCTTACTGGAGGAGTATTTATTTTGAGAACATTCATGTAATGGGTTATCAGCTTGACTGTGTCCAGGGCTAAGATTTCTGTCTTTTGGGTCACTGAAGTGACTGAAGCACATGGCCTCATGTAGGTCACATTCTAGTTTAACACCCATTCAATAATAAAATTGCTTTCTTTCTCTTCTTCCTTTGTGGAGAGGTCTTTTGGACTTGGAGGAGATATTCTTCTATAAGTTTTCCCAACAGTGTCCACTCCAGTCCTTCTCATTGTATCTTTTGTGCTCAAGCATAATAAGGAGACCTTCCTTTGAAGAGCATTTGTATTTTAAGAAAAATTCTGAGGCTATTCCATGATTGAACCAGGATTTTGTGCCCTCTGCCCTTCATCAGGAAAAACTTAAATTGCCAGAGTAAATAATAGCCTTTCATTATTTTCAACAAATCTGATATTTATTTGGCAAAAAATAAAATGCTCTGTACAATTTTCCCAGTACTATAGATACAATAATGAGTAAAGCAAAGCCTCCATTTCCAAAATGTATGTATTTTTCCAAGGAACAAAAAGCAATGATAATCAGGTACCTCATCTTTCATATTTCCAAAACTGGGAGGTCCTGGCTGCAATGGATCTCACTATTAGCCAGGTAGAAGGTAATCATTGCCTGCACATGTTCCAAACTCATCACATCTGGCCATATTGCCATCATTATTGCCATTATACCAAACGAGTCAGGTGTGGTCCTCATAGTGCATGGGGCAAGTTTAATTGCCATTTAAAGTGTCTTTTTAAAAGATTAAACTTGAATTGTCTCTATGAAAAGTCAGGCCCAAAACATAGAAACAAAGTAGAATGGAATAAATTTGTAGTAGTGAAGGAAATATTCATAATGATTAGTATAACCTTGTTTTGGTTTTGCTAAATAATAACCAAATGATTTCTCTCACAGCCTAGTATGGCTTTGAGATTAAGCTCTAGCATTTGGCGGGTTGTAAGCAGAACTATCTTTGGGCAATGTCTAGAACCTTCTTTAAGTGACCTCAGAACATGCCCTCTCCTGTCTCTTCATTCATCTTGCTACGAGGAACATGGATGAGGCCACCTTGGATGATGACAGGAGACCATATAGAGAGTAACAAGAGAAGAAACCTTGGTTCTGATCCATGGGAGCTGTTGACCACCAGAAAAGAATTCATAGGAGAGAAATATACTTTATCTAGATTAAGCTACTATTAGTTGGAGCATGTTGTCATTTGCAGCTGAACATAATCTTAGTGTTACACTTTAGATATGAGGTGTCCCCCAAAAGCTCATGTGTGAGACAATTCCGGATGATGAGATGTAAAGGTGTAACCTAATCAGTGCATTAACCCACTGATACTGATTAACTGGGTGGTAGCTTTATAGGCAGGTAGCTTGTGGCTGGAGATAGTAGGTCCCTGGGGGGTATGACTCTGGGGTTTGTATTTTGTCTCTGGTGAGCTGAGTCTCTACTGCCTCGTTGCCAAGTCCTTGGCTGCTTTTTTCCCACCACTCCCTTCCCCTATGATGTTCTGCCTCACCTGGGACTCAGAGCAATGGCATTACTGACCATAGAATCAATCTCTGAAAACATGAGCCAAAACAAACTTTCCCTCCTCTAAAATGTTCTTGTTCAGGTATTTTGGTGACAGTGATGCAAAAGCTGACTAAAACAACTGGCCAGAACGGGAAGATAGACTGAAACAACAGTATATGTGCAAAGGTCCTGTGGCATAGTTTCCAGAATTAAAAAAAAAAAAAAAAGAATACCAATTTAGGTGAAAGTTAACAAGCAAAGAAAGAAGGGTCCAGAAGAGTGCAGACCACCATGTGACAAGAAGGCAAAAAAAAAAAAAAAAAAAAAAAAAAGTCCCTGAAGAATTAGGAAAGAAATAGACTAAAATGCCCTTTCTAAAAATTAGTCTGGGTGTCCAGTGGGAAATGAAGAGAAGGCAAGTAAGAGGATATACAGGGAAGCTACTAGGAGACTCTTGTAGAAATTAAAGTAAAAAATGACAGGGGCCCAGATTAAGGTCATAGCAAAGAACATTGAGGGAAGTGAATGAATTAGAAATAGGCAAGTTTTTTATCTTCTCAAAGCCTCAATTTTCTTTTCCAGCAAGATTGGGATATATAATACATTCTTCCTCATAATACTTCTGTGAAAATTAAATGAGATTATAAGCATCTTTGGCATAGAAAAAGAGAATAGTGTTAGCTACTGCCATTACTATTACAATGACCTGGCAGTAAAATTATAAGACTTGCTGATGGATTTTATTAAATATGAACTTTACTGTGAGCTGGGTACTGTTCTCATCAGAGGTTCTGCCAACCCATTGATCAGCTAGAGTCCAGGGGAGATAAGCCCATTTTTTTGTACCCATGTTTTGAGCTTCAGAGTGCCCATGCAGCTTTTTTCTGAGATGCTTACTACATTCACCTTTTACAAATAGAGCAGGTATGAATGTTATTCCACTTTCAAAGACAAAAATTTACATAATTCTTTATTTCTCTAGATCCAATCAAATCTGCTGTGGTTCTCTACACTCTGAATCAACCGAAAGTTTATTTTGGAGGGCCCTTCTCTAAGGTTATGTAAATGCTCCAGGGTCTGATTTATCTAAAGCATTCCCAAGGACTGCTAATCAGCCCACAAGGAACAAGCTCTGTGGTCACAGTAGGGAACATGGCTATTTCATTGAGCACTTGGGGCACCATGCTCTTTCCAAGTAGGGGAGTCAGGTCCATGATAAACAGCTATTAATCCCTTCTGAACTTGTGCTACCTCCCTGGGGTACTGAACAAAAACAAACAGCTGAACCCCACAAGTCCAAGCCCAAAGAATTTGAGAATTTCTCAGCTTCTCCGGGGAAAGTACCTAGTAACATCCCTTTCTATCTCCTCTCTAATAATCACCACAACCTAGTTCCTCCCACCACACCCCTGCCCTCACCATACCAAATGCATTACTATTCTGTTTCATTTATTTTTAGCTCAGATGTAAAGGAAACAGTCCGTTTTATGTTCCCCTGGGACTTGGGACCATACTGTGGGGATGGGAAGATTTTTGGCTTGCCATTTGACAAATAGCTTCATCTATGAAGTTACGGGCTTGGTAAACTAGGACTGCTCATTCCAGCATGAGTCCCTTTTATTCCCAGGAGTTCATTCATGTTGTTGAAGCAAAGAAAAAGGAGGAAAGCATATGAAGTAGTCTCCACTTTTTGTATGTTGCAAGAGCCCACCAGAACTTCTTAATCTTGTTTCATGGCAACTTTGTACCCCTGAAACTGTGTGCCTTATGAAAACAAGCAGAGGGGAGCAGCTCCTGAAGTTTGGCCAAAGATTCTCCTAAACATGTATCCATTTTCAAACTCCTCAAACCTGCAACTCTGATTTTTCTCATTCTGCTAAGCCATTCACCTTTCCTTGCCTTCTGCTCACCTCACCCAGACTCAGATTCAAACAGTGGTTTGGCCTTTACCCCCAATAATTCCTGGAAGCAGCTAAGTGAGTTTGCCTCACTTAGGTAAACAAAGATTGAATCCTCCCTTACCGGCATAAACCACAAAACTCCTTACTTTCCTCAGGAGCAGGAGAGGAAGGTAAAATAGCTCAGAACTTGGTTCAATCTTCAAACAATGTAAATGTCTGAACAGAAGAATGGGTACATAAAATGTGGCATATCCATGCAATTAAGTGTTTAAAAGCTGTGAAAAGGAATAAACCAGATTGATTAGTATCAACGTAAGTGAATCTCAAAACACATTGTTTCCAGGGAAGGAAAGTGGTCACTAAAGATAGTGCACAGTGCTGATATTTAGATAGGGTATAGAAGCAGGCAAAACAATAGGAAAATATGACATTAATTGGAGTAAAGAGAGAAGCAAAAATAGATAATAGATAGATACATAGAGAGATAGATAAATGAATTGGTTACCTCAAAAGTAGGAGGATACAATCAACAGAAGTGCTTTAAAAGGATTTTTATGTTACATGTTTATGAATTTTAAATATGTTAACCTCTGAAACTTTTCAACATGTTTGGAATAAATTATAATACAAGGAAAAATTAAGGAAACAAAATCTAGACTTCTCTATCCTATAGATAGGCCCAAGAATGGGGAAATGTGCTAACACATTTCTGCTTCATATTGCACCATTTCACCAGTGGATATTTAAACCATGTTACCTAGCGTGAGCAAGGTTGTACCACATTAACAAACTCACAGATAACGAAACACAAGTTTAAATTGTTGTTCTTGCTTCCTTGTGGTGTTTCTATATTCCACTTGGCTCCAGTCAATATTCATTAATACAATCATAGAACTAAAGAAGAGAGCAGGCATAATTACACAAGCAAATCTCAAGTATTCCCAAGCATGATTATATATGTCACATGGTCATCCCTAACTTTGAGAGGCTGTGTCTTGGAGTGCAGTATCCTCCAAAATTTTTTTTTTTTAAATTAAAAACACTAAAGCAGAACCTGAGTCAAGTGCATTCCTGCCAGTTGTCAATATTGTCAAGTAATCCTAAAAACAGGAATAGTGGGAAGAGTAATAGAAGGAGTAAAAGGCAGTCCCAGGTTTTATGAAGCTATTTCTGAGACTCAATCATGCTCGAACTGCCTCAGAGGAGCCATGTAAAATGTATTCTGAAGGATAAATTTTAAAAAAGTATTTATGTACTTTCCAGCCTCACTGGCCAAGAGTTGACTCAGAGCAATAACTCTCTCATACTTCCTTATTGGTGCACGTATCAGAATTCTTCCACTAATGCCCTACACTTGTTCATAAAGAATCGCCAGAGCAGAAGGCAAGAAACATACAGTGCAGTTGGGGCAAGTCTATCAAGTTGCACCTGTAAGTAGCAGATTGCTACTGTAATTGCTAATATAAAATGGAGAACTGGAGCATGAAGCAGAGCAGAGGAGCTGTCCAATACAGTCTATGGCTTGTACCTCTCAGATCCATTTGTGCCCTACATTAAATACAATATAAGAAGACATAGTGGCCACTACTGTAAACCTGAAAAATAATAAATTACAAGGCTGTAATTTATTATTTTTCTCCTCCATTACACATTTTAGATTCCCCTAATCCTTGAGCAAAATCTCAGTTGCTGCAGATTTCTTGCTTAAGGAGATTATATAGATTTCCAAGAGGAGGCAAAACCTTAGATACTTCACTGTGGTCTACTATGTTGCTACATATACATATCTATATTAATGTCTGAGTGTGGAAGCACCAAGATATTCTGAATTCCAGATGTATTCCTTCTTGTCCCTGTTGTGTAGCATCTCGGCCACAGGTAATCAGGATCAATCATTCCTATTCATATTAACTACTTTATTTGTCTAATGGCTCAGCAGTATGAGAAATTAAAATGAGGTAGTATGGGACACAGAATCCTTATTATACCCTCTGGTAGAAGTATTTCCTGAGGAGAACTAGGAAAAACCAAGGGAAGGAAAAGACAATTCCAAAGACAGTCACTTGGAGTAATGGTGAGCAGGCTTATCTTCACTGCTAACTGTGGTTCCCATAGACACATTTTAATTATTGAGGACAACATTTATCATGGTGTGCCAATATAGAATATTGTTTACACTGTATTCTGAAGGACAATTTCAAAATCACTGGTGTCAGTTAACTGACTTCTTTTCAAGGTCTTCTCTCATTCCTGGTCATATTAAAATCTGGATAAAGGGACGAAAAGTTATCCCAAGTACATTGTATACCACCTCTGAAGAAACTGAGAACTGCGAGTTTTTTTGTGTTAAACTCCAAAAAAATTTACCTATATTACAGTTCTATGAAATGCTTAAGAATTATCCCTCACCCTTTACCACTCATATACCCTTCCAGGAAACCATAGGACATACTAATTTTTATTCAGCATGTTCTGTTAGACTGATGAAATAATATAGTAAAAATTATGATATTCTGAAGAATGTCAAAAAATTCAGGGTCTCTGAAACCTATACTGTTACAAAGAACAGGGGAGTTAATATAACCCTGGGATGGGGCAGAAATTGTTCAGTGAATCCAGGAGATAGGGTCATCTTTAAACTCTGCCATGGAAGGTTTCTGAACTTCACAGAATGACATGAATTGGTAAAGTTTCTAAAGCACTTCACAAAACCCAGCCAAAGCCACAATTAACACTGACACAATAGTGTATGACACTACTGTATGCTGAGGGTTACCACCACCCTTTGGCCTTCCACTGCAGTGGGATTTGATCACTGTGTGGATTACCACTTGCAGGGTGCTGTCTTGAGGTCTATTAAAAATATATGACTAGATCTACTTCTAGTGTCCTGCCTGGTATTTTCCTAGAAGCAAAGCCTAAGGCATAGCTGATGTGTACTTTTTATTTGGTGACATGCTCACACTCTATGATACTTTCCTTAGAAGGATGATTGGGAACACCCAAATTCTCTACTTGTGGTAGAAAAGAATTGTATTAATCACCAACTCTTGTCCCCACTGTCTGTGTGCTTCTTATAGGTGTTATCTTCCTCATCATTCTAACTTGGAATGTGTACAAGTTCCAACAGCAATGTTTGGGGGTGGGAGGAGGAAGGCAGGATGATAGAATATGAGGAAAGGCAAGAGCAGTCTCCAGAGTAAGCTGGGTACTTATAAGGAAAGAAGTCTGAAAATCCTAGATATTATTAATCATAAAGACCCAGACTCCTTTGAATACATAATAAAGTCAGTCTATAAACTACCATGAAGCCATAAGTCTTTATTATAGTAAGCATCAAAAAAAATGAATGAGGGAACAAGTAAAAGATGAGAAATGACACGTTCAATTGAATTCTTAATGGAATAAAATTTAAATACATGTCATCTTACTAAATATGTAGATATATGTCTCCTCACATCAACTAATAGTGAACTAAAATATTTTGTCATGCTTTATAAAACACACATTGTACAGGCAATCAATTTCAGTCATGTCTCGATAATAGACAACCGAGATAAGATAGATTCATTTCGGCAACTTTAATAAACCAGAACAAATATGGGAGATTTAAATCATGAATCAGTTGTTTAGGCAAAGTGAACATGAAAAATATATTTGAAAGGAAGCAGAGTTGGAGGTAGACTCAAAAAATGTATTCAGCCAGCAAACCATGAACTGAGATCCCTGAAACCATGAGCCAAAATAAACTTTCCCTCTTCTACGTTGCTCTTGTCAGGTATTTTGGTCACAGTGATACAAAGCTGACTAACAGAAAATGGTACCAGGAAGTAGAGCTGTTGATGTGACTACCTGTTGCTGTTCAGAAGCCTCTAAGAGTTTGGAAAATTTTGGAAATGCATTCAAGAGAAGCTTTAGAATGTTGTAATGTTGAAATGCAGAATGTTGTAAGTAGAACTTAATGGGTGATTCTGGTGGGAACTCAGAAGACCAGAATGCCAATAGTGATGCAGACAGTAAAGACTATGCTCAAAGGTATCAGAGGAAAATGAAACTCTATTGGGAATTCAACTAGAGACTATTCATGTTACACTCTGGCAAAGAACTTGGCTACGTTTTATCCATATCCTGGTATTTTGTATGAGGCTAACTTTAAAGGTGACAGGCTAATTAATTTGGTGGAGAAATTTCAATGTAATACAGAATTCAGACATGAAATGAGTATTGCTGACTGTTTTTTAGCCAGGTTTACTGTGGGAATCAGGAATGGAAGGCAGAGAGAAAAAATTTGAAAACTTACAGTTTGGCCAGAGATTAAGTACATGTATGATTGGGGCTAAGGAAGGCATGGTTGCTGAAGAGATTTCTGCCACTAAAGAGAAGCTAATTTGTAGCTACAATAGAAAAGATGTCTACTGGGTATCTCAAGCATCATCAAGACCAGAGTCATCACAGTTTCAAGGGTACAAAAGTAAAAACTCATTTAAGAGAATTATGGGCTCTCTGTTTATTCAGGGGTGCCCAAAAAGGAAATTGTTTCCCCAGGATTCATTTCACTGTAATTAAGCTGTCCAGGCACTCAGAGACCATTACTGCTATGGCCCAAAAGGACCTGGATACTGCTCAAGCTAATGGTACAACGTGACATTGTCCACACCATGTTTCCTCTGCATGAATGCAAGATGCTAGAGTTAAAGGATAAAGTTTTCTTTGAGACTTCAAAGGAAGACCTGGGAGGTCATGGTAACATGTGGCCAAGCTCTAATCCTTTTAGGCTAAGCAGGTGCTGTTTGACACTCTAAGAATGAAGCTGAAGCTGGAATGGAGACCCCAGAGATTAATAGATGCCAGTAATGTGGAATGTCTGCTGAGGAAGATGGAAAATGGCTGGCTATGGACAAAGGAAGCCTAAGAGAAGGCCACATGGGCTTCTGTCAGAAAGGCTATAGGAGAAGGGCTGCCCAAAACCATTGGAGCTCAGATATCATGGCCATGTTCCCCAGATGGTGGGCATGGAGCTAAAGGACTTGTTTGCCCAGCTGGATTTTGGTCTCGCTTTGGTTCCATTCTTTCTTTCTATACCCTCATTTCCCCTTTTGTAATGGAAATACTTACTCTGCCATTACATGTTGAAAGTATATAACTTACTTTTGGTTTGTACAGAGGTTCACAACCAAGAGTTTCCCTGGACTCTCAGAGGAGACTTTGGACTTGGACTTTGGGGCATTGCTGGAACTGTTCAAACTATGAGGACTCTTGGAGATGGGCTAAATACATTTTGCATTGTGAAATGGACATGAGCTTTGGGAGACCAGTGAGAGAAAATCATGGTTTGGATATGAGGTATCCCCCCAAAGCTCCTGTGTTGATTCAAGAATACTCAGAGAAAAATTATTAGATTATGATAGCTATAATACAGTTTGTGGATTAATCCATTTGATGGATTAATAATTTGAAAGGACTACTATACTGGGTGGTAACTGTAGACTGGAGGGGCATGACTGGAGTGGGTCACTGGGACCATGCCCTTGGAGATTATGTCCTTTCCCCTTGGCTTCTCCCTTTCTCTCTCTGCTCCTGGCTGCAGTTTTGCTCCACCATGCTCTTCTGCCATGATATTCTGCCTCACCTTGGGTCTAGAGCAATGAAATCAGCCAACCATGGACTGAGACCTCTAAAATTGTAAGCCAAAATAACTTTTCCTCCTCTAGGCTATTCTCATCAGTTTTTTCAGTCAAGATGATACAAAGCTAACTAACACACATATTAAACAAAATTAGCCAGACACAGAAAGACAAGTATTGCATGTTCTCTCTCACATGTGGAAACTAAAGCATAAATAAATGCAGTTGAGCTGAAAGAAGAAGACTGATTGGTAGGTACTAGGAAGAATACAGGGTAGGGGCAAAGTTAGAACATGGGATAGACATAATCAATCACAGTGTATGTATATATGGAACTATCATAGTAATCTCACTGATCTGTAAAATAAATAATAAATATAAAATAAAAAGAATACCTGAAATCTTCACTGTTCTGTGTTCTTCTCTATATGTCAGCATTATGGGTAGTACTTTAAACTTTGCAACTGTTAGGATAGCTATCTAAAATATCAATGGTATCAAGTATTGGGGTGAGGATATAGAGACAGAAAACCCTTGAATAGTGCCGGTGGGAATGTAAATTAGTAAATCTATTAACAAAAATTGTATAGCTGTTTCTCAGAAAACTAAAGGTAGAATCACCATTTGATTCAACAACTCCACCTCTGGTTATATATCCAAAGAAATTGACATATTGGAAAGATATGTGCACTGCTATATTCATTGCAGCATTATTCATAGTAACCAAGATATGGAAACAACTTAAATAGCCACAAATAGATGAATGGATAACGAAAATGTGTTTTATATATACACATCAGAATACTATATGACCTTAAAAAGAAGGAAATTCTATCACTTGCAACAGCATGGATACCTAGAAAAATTGTGTTAAGGAAAACAAGTCAGGTACAAAAAGGCAAATATGATTTGATCTCAGTTATATGTAGAATCTAAAAAACATGCCAATCTCAAGGAAACAGAGTAGAAAAGTCATTAGTGGATGATGAGGATGGGGAGAAAAGGAGACATAGGGAAAGTCTGGAGGTATTATTAAAAGGTTATAAAATTTCAGGTAAATTTGAGGAATACGTTGAGTGATCTAGTGCACTGCACAATGACCACAGTTGATAATAATGCATTGTGTGTTTCAAAATGGCTCAAATGATAACTTGGTAAGGTAACACATTTTAAAAGGAAGGAAAATTACCTCAAGCCATTAACATCCATTTTATTATGTCATGTAGCAGGGAAAGATATTGATAATGCATTTAATAATATAAAGAGAATCTAGCTAAATACAACTTTCAATTAAATGAGGTCCATCTGAAAACAGTCATTTCTACTGCAGAACTGTAACAGAAGAGTTTTAAAGCAGCATGTAGCAGCATAAAAAAATAAAAAGAGACTGCTTTGGTAAAGAGTGTAAAACCTAAGAGCTACTAAAAGGGACAAACAATTCCTGTACAATTCCATGCTTTACATGCTTAAAGAATAATTTTTCTTAAGTATATACTTCTTTAAGAAATTTCCAAGTACCACTAACTGCTGCTGTAACAAACACTGCCAGGTTTGATTTGGTCATTTTACCTATTTCTCGAACTTACTAGATTAATCATTGTCACATGAGGCTTCTCGTTTATGCCAATTATGATTAATCATTTCTGCCCAGTTTTAGACAGTAAGCAATCAAAATCTGAAAGATAAAGAAAAGTCACATAAGTAAGACTGAAAATTAGACAAGTGAGTGCCAATTTTCAGTTAGAAAAAGACAAACAAAGCCAAGAGAATGCATTTGGCCGCTTGTGTGGAGATTTCTCAAGAGGTACCTAAATTAGATGTTGCAATTCTTGCAACATGTAGTTTATAATTAAACAAAAGTGGTGTTATTGCAAAAGCAGAGATAAAGTTACACATTTTAAAAATAAAAGAATGAGCAGGTCTTAAACTAATGAAAATTCATGAGAAATAATCTAAATGTATTTTTGAATGAACTAATCATCATAAAATGATTGAAATACCATTTTTAAAAGATGCAAAAGTATATTTAATATTATCTTTAAATAAAACACTAATATATTAATAGTTCAATGGGTTTCTGGAGTTCTCAGTACTTTTTAACCTTTTTGTACTCACCTAGAATGTATTCCCAAATAATTTCCAATAAAAGTAACATACATTTTTAATTGAATTGAAAAAAAAAACCTAGGAGTCAACCCAAAGGGAAAATTTAAAGATTTAGTCAAAACAATAATATAATCCTTTAATAGCATAAAATTGTTTATTCTCCCCATTAGTGTTGCAGAATCTTCTAAGCTTTACCATGTGGATTTCAATTGACTTTACAGAAATATTTCTTTAATCTTGCATTAGTACATTCTCCAACTAGCTGTACTCTATTTTATGAACCTAACGCTCATATCTTTTCTTTTCTTTTTTTATTAGAGCTTTATGGTTATACATAGTTGTTGGATTCATCCTGACAAACTCCAAACTCACACATGCATGGAAATCAGTTTCAGTCCATGATCTCCCTGTTCCTTCCCTCTTTTCCCTCCCAGTGTCCCTCCCCTCTCCCATTCTCCTTCCATTGTTTTATTAGACTTCCTTTCACTCATCAATGAATTTATATTTTATTGGTTCTTTATATTATCTTGTCCTTCCCTCACCCTTTCCTTTATTTTACTCTAGTTTCTGCATATGAGACAAAATATTTGACCTTTGCGATTCTGAGTCAGGCTAATTTCACTGAGAATGATATTCTCTATTTCCATCCATTTACTAGCAAATGTCATAATTTCAATCTTTCTAATGGCAGAGTAGAACTCCACTGTCTATGCATACCACAATTTCTTAATCCATTCACCTATTGACAGGCATCTGGTTGATGTATTTTGTATATAGTTGGAGGATCTGACTAAAAAATGTAAGTGGTTCCTATCATTAATTGAGATTTGGGGGAACTCTGCCTATATAGTTAATCCTCAGTTAATGAACTGATAATGGAATTCTAAATCACTTATCTGTGAGACCCAGGATACAGGACTGGATTTAAAATCTTCTACCAAGTTCCAAACTTCAATAGTTCCATTGACCTCCCCAATGGTTATAAACTTAGAGATGCAGAGGAGAAAATTGTAATAACAAGAATAAAGGTTAATATGTAAAATTAATGCGCATTACCATATGTTAGGTATTATGGAAAATTCTGCACAAGGATTATCCTAATCTCAAGCAATTATGTGATAGAGGGTACTATGAATCACCACAATGCATGTAAGGAGAATAAGGCTTAGGGAGGTAAAATAAATTTCCCAAGATTAAATAGCAATAAGATCTGGGTAAAGATTTGGTTCCAAAAACCTGTGTATCTAACCTGAACCTAAGCCCTTCCTGACAAGAGGACTAGGGGTTGACCCCATTCCCATAAATGATCACTATCTGTGTCTCTCTGTGCCAGTTACAAAATTTTCCTGGGAGTCAATTCTCTCTTCTATGAAATAAAATTATTGGATTCCATGACCTGTAATACCACTATGAACTCCTAAGTTATATTATCATAAACATATCAGTTGTGAAATATTAGAAAGAACTATCTAGAGGAAATCTACTAATTCATTGATTTGGGACAAGTTACTTACCCTCTTTAGTTATTTTCCTCACTTCGTATGTATACCAGTGCTTCAAAAAGTATGTAATTAACATATAAAGTGCTATACCATCATTTCAAAATTGTTTTACAGCATTGAAATTAGGGATTTAAGGAATTGTACTAAATTGTCTTCTCATTCTTTCTTTCCCTTTTTATTTACAACCTTAGAACTGTGGTATTTGAAGGCAATGATTATTTGTAGTAGATTTAAATAGAGTGAAATAGAAATCACACTTCCAATTTTCCATTAATACATGAGAAAGGTGGAAATGCGCAAAGAAGATAAATAGCACTATGAAGAGGGAAAAAAATGTGTCCCTTACTAATACTGTAAACCAATTCTAGTGAAAAACAACAGTGGAAAATAATCTATATACCTTGGCTCTTTTCAATTTGGACAAGTTAATGATTAAAATCTCCCAGATTTTCCACTACATTATGCCCAGAGTGTCTATTTGCCTGGATTGATGATAATTTTATGTCTTTTGGGCCAAGGATAACTGTCCCTTGCTTCTGTGTAGAGATTAATAATTGATTAGCTCATAGTCAGAAGTCTTAGTAAAGGGAACAGGTAACTTTTGGCTATTGTCTTTTACATAGAAGCCTACCAGGGACAGGAGGTGCTGCAGGACTCCCAGGTGGGAAAATGAAGAGAGTCTTGGTTTTCCTGCTTGCTGTAGCATTTGGACATGCTCTTGAAAGAGGTAAAATTTCTCTTGTTGTGATTAATAAGTATGACGAGTTAAATTTTCTATTACCCCTTTAATAATTATACAAAAGGTGAGAAACAGAAGAATTGGTGAACATGTTGGGGGAGAGAAGAACCAATTAATGAGGGATTTATGCGAGTTCAACTATGCCATATACTATTGAATTGGAATAGCAAAAAAAAGAAAAAATAAGAGTCTCATGAAAGAAAGAAAAATGAAATTATATAATTTATTAACTATCCCTTCACTCTTTTTGATAAATAAGATCTGAAGAGAATGGTTTGAAATTAGAAATGTGTTAACTGTTAAAAGATAATGCAACTGGAGACAGATTCATGACTAGGCATTTCAGACCTCAATATTGATCCCTATTGACAGCATAATATACTATGTCAATAATGCATAAAGTCAGCTAAGAGATTTCTTTGATCCTCCTCAAAGAATCATATACATGCAGTATTTGAAAATGCATTACTATTTTTCAAATACCTCCCACATAAAAATTTTCTGACTATGAAAGAGAACCATAAACAAGATAATTGAAATGTTTTTCATTGAAATCTTTCAATAGTGTCTTCATTTTCAAGCAATCTTTAAAATATTTTGTTAATGATGCAAACATAGATTGTGTGATGTACACAACTTCTTGATTTTCACAGCTTGGGAAACTTCCATATCAGTTTCAACTTACTTTTCTTTCTAGATTTTAATATTTATAAGAAAATTTGAATTCATCCTGCTTTGTAAAATAAAAATTTCATTTAGTCTTTCAGTTAACAGCCTCACCCAAGTCATATATTCATATTAATTTTAGTAATTTATTTAACCAGTGGAATAAAAGGTGTTTCACCAGAAATTATCATTTTTTACCTGTAATATGTATAATCTCTATTTGATTCTTATGCTCACTTTTCCTTGATGTTGCAACTTTCATACAAATTATTTTGAATTTTGTCATATTCATCTACAGATCCTTAAGTAAGTTATAAGTACGTAGGTGATAAAAACAGAATATAATATAAGAAGGTAAAATAAATTGTGTGGGTAATTTCCAAGGAACTCTGAAGACTTCTTCCTTTGCCCCAGAGTTCCCTGGGGAAGATTTGAGCCTGAAAAATCCTGCAGAGGCTGGTTCAGATCAGAATGTATGAACACAATGGTCCAGTAATGGGACAAGTCTTGGAAATACACATGAAGACTAAACCTGGTATGTGAGTTACCATCTTGGACTGCTGACTCAGTATGTGTGCATAGGCTTCATATCAGAATTACAAGTTCTTTGGGTATTTACAGAACATTCTGCAATCTCTATTTTGACATTCTCAGCAGACCTAGTCCCAGATGAGATGGATACTCAACTAAGTTCCATTAACTATCTGAACTTCAGTCTTACCAAGGTCAGATGATATTCTGAGACACATAAAATACATTTGTAAGTAACAAATACAAAGTATTTAGGAGAAGTTCTACTCACCAGTTCTCTGAGTTGACCCAAAGACAAGGTCAGTGATGTACCTGGAAGTTATATGTACTCTTTCCTAGCAGGAAGTTACAAAGTGGACAGATAAAGAGGTTCAGCAGACTCCTGGGTTCCAAGCAGCCTTATAGGGTGAGATCAGTTTGAGTTGCAGTTTTTCTCTGCCTGTTACCATTCTAGAGAGCTGATATCTCATGGGTGTTCCTTTGAATTTCTCATAGCCCATATGGCTTAAGTATCAGATCCCAGTGAAATTGGAATATAATACCTAGTACATATCTTGGGGAAACTGGCATTTTCTACCTAAATGATACTGGCAAAAGGTCATTATTAATTTATTTGTCCAAAAGCCTCTATTTAACCTTACTAAGATAAATGGAGTGCTATTGAGCACTTAATACAATCTAAATCACAAAGCTTAGTACAAAATATCACTGAATGCTTAATACTTATGAAATGTCCCATTTAAATTACAGTTTTTATACATGGCTGATAATGAACTCCTAGTTTCTCAATGGGATTTAGAAAGAAACTTAGAAAATTGTATCCCACTCAGGAAATACGAATCTTGCTGGTACTTTAATATACCAGATAATTGCTATATAATTGTTTAGGCCTTTTTAAAATTTTTTGAGTTTTTAACATAAAGAAATGATAAATGTTGGAGGAGATGGATATGTTTAATTTGATTTAAACATTGTACAATATATATATGTATCAACACCATACCCCACTAGAAAAATTAAAATAAGGTAAAAAAATTCACAAATCTAGTTTTTGTAATTATAAGAAGAATGATTATTAATCTTTAAAGGAATGTCTACCTAAACCCTATCATGCCATGTTTAGTCTGCTGCAATTAAAAGACATTTAAATGGTTCAGGGGTTCTGCTTGACAAAAATCAGGCATGATAATAGAAATATAAATGACTCCTTGCCACTAGATTGCATAATTTATTTTCAGGTTATATAGGTATAACTTTAACAACTATTTAGCTACACACAAATTAATAGGAAACAGTGAAAGAAAATTATTTGTGTGCATTATTTTCTTTTTCTTTTTTTTTTACAAAAACAAATAAATTTAGTGAGCTCAATATGTAATATGATAGTGATAAGTGCTACAGGAAAAAAAAAGCAAGGAAGACAGAGAATAGATTTGTCTTTTTTCTCCCTCCATTCAATTTTTTTTGATATATCATATTTCACACTTTGATTCAAGTGGGATATGAACTCCCATTTTTACCCTGTATACAGATTGCAGAATCACATCAGTTACACATCCATTGATTTACATATTGCCATACTAGTGTCTGTTGTATTCTGCTGCCTGTGTGCATTATTTTCTAAAGATTTTTTAAAGTTATTTTTGATTGATAAATCCATTAATGGAGCATAATGTGACTTTGTTTGTTTGTTTAGTACCAGAAATTGAACCCAGGAGTGCTTAACTACTGAGCCACATTCCTGGCCCTTTTTATTTTTTATTGTGAGACAGGGTCTCACTAAATTCCTTAGACCCTCACTAAGTTACTGAGATTGGCCTTGAACTTGTAATTCTCCTGCCTCAGCATCCTGAGTCACTGGGATCACAGGTGTGTACCACCCCACCCAGCTAAAATGGGATATTTTTTAGGCATGTGCATATACACAATGTAGAAAAATTACATCAAGGCAATGAATACATGCATCATCTCACTTGCTTATCACTTTTTATGCTGAGACATTTGCAATTTACTCTGTTATTTTTAAACATATAATACATTGTTGAGTATAGGTACCCTACTTCCCAAAATATCTCAAAACTTATTCCTCTTATCTAACTGAAACTTTGCACCTTTTGACCAATAATTTTCCATTCCTTCCTGCCCGCCCCCACCATTCTACAGTAGTTACTGTCCACTAGTAACCATCATTCTACTCTTCTATGACCTTGGTTTTTTTAGATTCCACATATAAGATCATGCATTTTTCTTACTGTTCCTGGCTTACTGTAACTGTCTGTTTAGCACAGTGTCTTCCAGGATCATCTACATTATTGTAAATGCCAGAATTACCTTCATTCAGAGAGCTGAACAGTATTCCATTGTATATGCTTAATACATTTTCTTTATCCATTCATCCACTGTGGATGCTGAGGTTATTTTCATATCTTAGCTATTGTGAATAATATTACAGTGAACGTGGGAATACAGAAATCCTTTCAATATATTGATGACAGTTTCTTTCAATTTATACCACAAATGTTAATACTGGATCATATGACAGTTCTATTTTTTATTTATTTTTTTTGAGAGAGAAAGAGAGAGAGAGAGAGAGAGAGAGAGAGAGAGAGAGAGAATTTTTTTAATATTTATTTTTTAGTTTTCGGTGGACACAACATCTTTATTTTTTTTTAATTTTTATGTGGTGCTGAGGATCAAACCCAGTGCCCCATGCATGCCAGGTGAGCGAGGTACTGCTTGAGCCATATCCCCAGCCCAGTTCTATATTTTTTTTTTGAGAAACCTCCATACTATTTTCCATAATAGCTGTTTTAATTTACATTCTCACCAACAAATTACCAAGGTTCCCTTTTCTGTGTATTTTCCCAAACACTTCTCCTTCATATTTTTGATAATAGCCATTCAAACAAATAAAGGTGATATCTCATTGTAGTTTTCGTTTGCATTTCCCTGATGATTAGTGGTATTGAGAACATTTTTCTTATGCCTATTAGTCAAATATACCTATTCTTTTGAGAAGTATTTATTCAAGTCATTTGCCCATTTTTTAATTTGGGGTGTGTGTGTGTTTTATTGAGTTTCATTCTTATTTAGAATTTTTTTGGTTGTTTTGATTGAACCCAAGGGCACTTCAACACTGAGCCACATCCCCAGCCATTTTTTGTATTTTATTTAGAGACAGGGTCTCACTGAGTTGCTTAGGCCTCACTATGTTGCCTCAGCCTCCTTAGCCACTGGGATTACAGGGCTTACCCCATAGCACCCAGATTATATTGGGGTTATTAACCTCTTATCAGATATATGGTTTGCAAATATTTTCTCCCACACTGTAGGTTGTTGCTTTCTTTCCGTTTACTGTACAGAAGATTTTTAATATAATGTAATTGTCTGTTTTTTGCTTTTGTTGCCTGTGCCTTTGAAGTCACATGAAAATAATCATTGCCTAGACAATGTTGTATAATTTTCCCTTGCTCTTTCTTTTATAAGTTAAGCAGTTTCAGGCCTTACACTTAACTCTTTAATTCATTTTGAATTAATATTTTCTGAAGTTTTAATTGAGCTAGATAGTGTATGGCTAGCCATAAAAACAGAATCACCACCAATTCCTATTTATATCACCTCATCACAGGAGTACAATACAGAAATACAACTTTGTCCTCCCTTATTGAATGACAATTTCTTAAGATTTTATAATACATCCTTGATATAGCTTTTAAAAAACTACACGTTGTGTCTAAAACTGTACCAGGCATCAAGAACCTCTAAATTAAATATGACCTTTTACCAGAAAGAACTTGAATAAAAAATAAGAAGTTTTGCTTAAGGGAAACATAATTAGTATTGACTTTCTTTACAAGATCTATCAGTAAATGCCTAGCAAGTATTACTTCATGTCCCTGTCTCTACTGAGACCCAAGAACTTGACTGAGACTTTCAGTCAAACTACTTGCCTTTCCCTATACCAAATCCTTTAAGTTTTTTTTTTCTTTTAATGAGGTGGGGTGGTAATAAAGAGTAACCATCATTATGATTGCTATATGTATAATATAGGTGACTGTATGACCAATATGATTCTGCAATCTGTACAATCAGAAAAATGAGAAATCATACCCCAATTGATTCAAATGTATGAATTGCCAAGATCATTGTAATGTCACGTGTAGCTAATAAAAAATAAAATAAAAGAGTAACCATCAACTTTTCCAGTACTGGTAGTTCATAAATTAAAAGTTCAGAAAAGCATGAATAATGACTCTTGAACACCATGAATAGAATAGTGAGAAATTCCAATAGAATAATTCTCTAACTCAAAGACAAAACATGTTCAAAAAGTTAAGGTTGATTATTTAAAAGTTAAAACACATTTTTCATAAAATTAATTGTACACAAAGATTAAGTTATTAAAGTGCTCAGTGATTGAATGCCTCTGAGTTCAATTCCCAGTACCTCCCATAAAAAAATTTAAAAAAAAAAAGTGAAAGCACCCAAGATACCTATTATTTTTTTTTTTTTTGGTACTACAACTTCAGGATGAAAGTTCCATAAAGGCAGAGATATGTTTCTCCTGGTCTCCATTATATACGCAGGTTTAATACTGAACCCAATTTTTGCTGTGCTGTACATTGGAGGTGAACTGTGATAACGACAAACTTAAAACTGTTTTTGTCAGGATTAAAGGAAAATGTGTGTCAAATATGCAGACTGGTACTCACCAAATTATTGATGCTCAAATGTTAACTGTAATTATATTATTATTTACCTTTATAAGGAACAAGAATTCCTAATCCAAAAATCTGAGCATTTTAGATTCATATTTTCAGATTAGGTATACTCAAATGGCAAAGTCTATATAAATATTCTAAAATTTAAAACACCTTGAAATCTAAAACACATCTGGTCTCAGATAAGAGATACTCAAAAAGTGCTGCTTTACAATCTAAGTACAGCAATGCATTTTAAGTTTCCAAGTCAAGATGCAGCAGAGATTGCGTTCACCCATCCCAATGCAAGAGAGAAAATTCCTCTCCTATCTGTACTCCTGCAAAAGAAATTGTAAATGAGGTTACATAATTGATGAAGAGAAGGAGAGTTAGGACACATATATGAAAAAAATGCTTCTTTGGGGACTTTAATGAGTATCTAAAAGGCAGGATGCTACTTGGTACAAACCCAAGGATGTTAGTTTGAATGAGTCTGTGAGGCTGCTTCTGTTGCAGCTGTAGTTTGGGGGTCACTAACTCATTGACCTTAAGTCTCCTACTGTTTTCAAATTTTCAAAATCTAAAATGAAGTTCAGTTTTTTCCACTGATATAATCCTAAAAGGTAATTTAATTTCCTCTAGATTAGTGAATCTATAAATGTTATATAGGTCTTAAATTTAATCTCAAAAGATTAAATTTCTTTCCACTGAGTCAAACTCAAAAACCTGCACACCTGCTTGTAGCCATCAGTATTAATATGAAACCTCAAATCGATGCTCAACATAAAAATGTCAATGGAGATTTAAAAACTGAAAATTGTAATAAAAAGTGTTAATTCAATTCCCTATTCTTCATTGACAATATTTCTAGTGATATATCAGTCTCCAATAACCAGGGAAGATTTTAAACCAGACCAATGTTTAATTTGTCAAGTAAAATTATTACTCTGAAATCAATAGTATCTAGCCTGATTAGTTTGAATAACAGTGCAAGCTATATTCTTAATAGGTAAATATTCTTTAAAATAAACACTAACATATGTACCTACCTTTTCTAAAAGAGATGAGCATGTCAATGCAGAATAGAAATGCCAAAAAAATGAAATTGCAAAAAGATAGAATACATAACAGAACTTCAAAATCCTGTGATTCTCCAGAACACAAAAGGAAAATAGCAACTTGAGACAATGTGTTAGTCAGCTTTGCATTCTTGTGACCAAAATACGGGACAAGAACAACTTAAAAGAGTGAAAGGATAAATTTGTTCGTGGTTTCAGAGGCTTAGCCTATAGTTTGCAGAATCCATTGCTCTGGGCCCAAGGTGAGGCAGAAACTCATGGCAGAAGAACATGGCAAAAGGAAGCTTCTCCATTTGTGGGGTCTGGAAGCAGAGCTGAAAAGGAAAAAAGGGCACAGGGAAGATGCACCCTTCCAGGATACGCCCCACTGAGCTACCTCCTCTAGCAACATTCCACCTACCTATAATTACTGCTTAGTAAGTCAATTCAAACTAGGATAGACTGATCGGGTTATGGCTCTCACAATCCAATCATTTCATCTCTGAACATTCCTGGATTAACACAGGAGCTTTGGGGGGACACCTCATATCCAAAATATATCTGTTTCTAGCATCCTGTATAAGTATCAACTCAAGTCAATGTTATTTAGGATCCATTTATTGCACCTGATATACAAAAGGCTTTCCTAGAAGACCAGATTAGGTATTAGTGAAAGATTATAATAGTGAATGCAGGGCATGGTGGCACATAACCTGTAATCCCAGCAGTTTGGGAGGCTGAGGCAGGAGGATCACAAGTTAAAAGCTAGCCTCAGCAAAAGCGAGGTGCTAAGCAATTCAGTGAGACCCTGTCTCTAAATAAAAATATACAAAATAGGGCTAGGGATGTGGCTCAGTGGTTGAGTGCCCCTGAGTTCAATCCCTGGTACCTCCCCCCAAAAAAAGAGTGAAAGCACTCAAGATACCTTTTTTTTTCCTTCCGGTACCACGTCTTTAGGATAAAAATTCCATAAGGGCAGAGGTATGTCTCTCTTGGTCTCCATTATATATGCAGATTCAATAGTGAACCCAACACCTGGCTCAGAGCAAGTCCTCAAAAATCATCTATTCCACATATGGGTGAATGCTGTCTGGTTTGTTGGGAAAGGTAAAGTGCATGAAGCAATAAATATTTCCCCAGAGTAAATCAAATTTGTTTTCAAAAGTCCAGAATTAGATATGACTTACCAGAATATTTCACAATACAGATAAAAATTGTTATGATGTTACAAAAAGTAAAACTTTGTGTTAATGAAATTTGTAAACATTTAATTAAATACTGAGTCATGGTAAAAAATGATTTCACAAGAGTCACTAAGATCATGCCAATATTTATTGGTACCATATCAAGATCCAAATCATTTTCTTTATGACTAAATTGTAAAGGACAGAGTATGTCATTTACAATTCACTTGAGACATATTTTAACTATATGAATCAGAGTGAGGTAACTGGTGTAGAAAACATTTACTAAGCAGTATTCAATTGCTGTGGAGAGTCAATATGCAATATTCACATTACAAATTAAGTTCAGTATTTATTTACTGGGTTTTATTGATGTTGCTTTGTTTTTGTTTTGTTTTGTTGTTTTGTTTTTGTTTTTTTTTTGCAAAATGAGAGCATGATTAACATATTTCCCTAGCCTTGTAAGCGAAATATCTTCTCTTTGGATAAATGAATAAAAGGAATTTTTATCAGAAATATGTTTGAGGGATAGTTCATCTGAAATATCAAGATTCAATAGCTTATTTTATGAGCCATTTTTCAATAAGAGCAGTTTATCCTTATATTTGAATTCTGAACTTTCTCATGGCCTCCCTTTTGAGCCTTCCTTCCTTGCTTCCTCTCATGTCCAAGGCTGAATGTTCAGCAAAAATGGTTCTCAAACCACTTTAAGCCTTCTGCAGTCCATCTGATTTCTCACTTTTCTCCCATCAATATGCATTCTAACTAAAGCTGTGCATATGGATATGAATTCTAAAGCACTTGTATGCAAACAAGCAGATGATTTAATTAAAACTACTTAATGAGATAATCTATAGTGCTCATTTATACTCCTTTCTCAGGCACATTGCATTCTCATATCATATGTATGATACAAAAAAACTTCAGGAGAAATGAGAAATCTGAAATCAGAAGGCTAAAAATATTTTTCAAAGTGTTCATTGGCAATAACCCATTTGAATGCAGGGGTTCACTTTGAATGTAATTGAATTGTCCCAATACAAATACCCACAAAAATAATCTCTTCAGTTTTATAGGGAGAGTTTATTAAGCAGTAATCTCATATGCATTAAAAGAAAAAATTCCATTAGAACCATATTTTATAGCTTAAAACACTATAAACTTTTGGGGGAAATTCATAAGTACTGATATATAATCCCTGGGAAATGATCTTAAGGATCATGAGGATACAATCTTCTATTAAATTCAAGAATCATCTTCTTTTTTTTTTTTTTTTTTTTTGGTACTGGGGATTGAACCCAGGGGAACTTAACCACTAAGCCACATTCCAGCCCTTAGCCCTTTCTTATATTTTATTTAGAGACAAGGTCTCACTTAGTTGCTGAGTGCCTTGCTATTCTGCTAAGGCTGGCTTTGAACTTTATTTTATCTAGTTATTTAAATTAATTTTTGTGGGGGGATTGAAAGCTTTTAATAAATCCAGTGACAAACTTTCTTCTTCAAAATGTTGCTATCATTTCAGCTACTCATTAGTCATATTTGTAACAAAGTTTTCTTACATTGACCTAAAAGCTGTTGCTCTGCAACTGCCGGCTATTTTTCCTATTTCTAGTTTAATAACAACATAAAATGTCTCTCCTGACATTCTAAAGTATAGCTCTTCATTAAACAAGGGTAGTTCTAACCTATATTATTTCTATGCTCTAATCTTTGGCCTTTTAGGATACCATCAATGATTAATGAAAAATGTCTGCCTTACCTTTTGAATTCATTACAATATCCAATCTTCTAAACTTATCAATTAATTTTTTTAGAGTACTAGATGCTAATGTTCTCAGACAAACAGGGGTTGGTTTTGAGTGGCCTTTGGATTCTATGGACCATTATCTCTATCAATCCTATTGCCTTGTCCTAGTTTCCAGAATAATGTCAGATTTGAACATGTGGGTCTTTTCTATCTTGCATGGAATATTTTTTAATGTGTGCTAAATTCCCCAAAACTGCAGAACTTAAAGTTTTCTTAAATAATAATAGCATAACCATAGCACTTAGGAAAGACTTAAATCATTATTCTAAGAGCCTGTTATTGTGTTTATTTCATTTTAAAAATTTAAAAATTATTGATGCTTTATAATTGTATATAATTCTGGGATTCTTTATGTCATATTTGTGCATACACATAACATAATTTAGTCAAACTCATTCCCCAGTACCTTCCCTTTCTCTCATCCCTCACTGATCCACCTACTCTCTTCTACTGAACTCTTCCCCTGCACTATTGTTAATTAGTGTAGTACATGACTCATTGTGGTATACTCCTACATGAACATAGCCTAATTTGGTAGATTTCATTCCCCAGTACTTTCCCATTCCCTGATCTCTTACTCCCTCTCCATCTATTTCTTCTACACTGTTAGTCTTCCTTCTATTTTTTGTGAGATCCCCCTTGGGATTTTGATGGTATCCATTGCAGTTGGTCACTAATTATAAAATGCTGCTTAACCACTGTAGGGATGTGACCCAGCAGGAAGCTGAGTGCTACACTGCATGCAATATGGGCCAGTGGGGCAGAGGGGCTGTGGGGCCAGAGTGCAGTAGCCTCCCTAGTGTCTCTAGCCCTCGCACTGGACCACAGCAACAAGACCATGTGGCCAAGCCTCTCTACAACTAAAAGCCAATGTCAGGGGACAGAACCAAATCCTATGAGCTTAACCAAGAGAAATTCCATGCTGATGACAACCTGAAGATCATCTGCTTGGGGCCCAAGGCAGTGGGCAAGCCTAAACTCATGGAGAGATTCCTCATGAATGGATTTCAACTACAGCAGCTGTCCACATAAGCCCTGACCCTGCATAAACACAGGGCCACATCGGACTGCAAGATCATCCTCATGGACTTTTTGCCAAGAACAGTTCCAAGGCATGCACGCCTTCTACTACCACAAGGCCCATGCCTGCATCATCGTGTTCAATATGCAGAGTAAAGTCACTTATAAAAACCTGAACTTCTGGTATACAGAGCTTGAGAAGTTCAGGCCAGAGATTCCATGCATTGTATGACCAGCAAAACTGATATAGACATACATGTGACCCTATAAAGCTTCAATTTTGCCAGGAAGTTCTCCATGCCTCTGTACTTTGTCTCAGCAGCTGATGTTCCCAACGTCCTGAAGCTCTTAAATGGTAGAACTCAATTAGCTGTGTCTTACAAACAGAATTCCAGGACTTCATGATCAAAGTTTTACAGGAGCCTGAGAAATTCAAGTTGGACAGGAAAGAGGAGAATGCGCCTGACCAATATCAATGTGGCAGGATCCAGAGCCAAACCTCCTCCTGATCAGAAGGCTGCCTCCAATGGCTGACTTGAGAGTGTTGGGGGAGGGGGCTTTTGGAATGCCCCTCCAGCTCTGAAAGGAGAACCTTCCAGGCCACCCCTGCTCAGCACCCCCCAACACCTCCACCCCATGATACAGGATGAGGTAGCAAGGCCCACAACTCTGGACAGGTGTGAGGTCCCCCAAACCTGCTTATGACAGAATTATGGAATGGTGTCCTTCACACCCCTCATCCCCACCCCCAGCTTGGCAGCAGAAAGAACCAGGAAACACATTTGTGTGTCTGTTCAGTAAATGGGCATTTAGGTGGTTGTTTTTTTTGGTTTGGAGGATTATTTTTCTTCCCCAAACGGACTTCAGGGACTATTCCTTGCATTTCTTCCAGGAGAATAATTGCTAATCGCTGATTTCTCCCCCACCCCATTGCAGAATGTGTAAGGCCTCTCTCTGTCTTTTTCCCCCTTTAGTCTCCTAGCTGATTTTTTAAAAGATGTTTTTGAGCAGACAGCTTATTCCAAGTTTTTGAGCATGTAAAAATTTCAGGAGCTCTTCTATGTCAGTCAAGATCACAGGAAGAAGTTGGTCATTAAAATTAAGTAAAAGCAGGTGACAAGTCTAACTGTACTTAGTGTTACAAATACACAGAACAAAGTAACAGTACTGTTCATAAAAAATGGGTCACAAAGCCTTGCCACAAGGACGACGATTTGGATTATAAGAAATCAGTTTTTAGAACTGCTGCTTTCAGGCCTCTGTCAGCTCAGGGGTTTTGCTTTCTTTCTCTAGGACATGTGGAACACTGTACCTCCTGGGGGTGATCAAGGACTTTGAAGAAAGAGCTGTCTTGCCACCTTTGTGCCCTGTCTGGTGTCTGGTTTGCCAATGTGCATTTATGATCATCTTGGGCATCAATGCATTGTGGTCCTTAATTTGTTTGGATTGTTTCTGTTTTTTCAGTAAAGATTGAATTACAAAAATACAGCTGAAGAAGGTGTATTTGTTTCTCAATTCTGACTATTGTCACCCTAAAAATATATTCTGGGTTGTCAATCTGAAAAATACGTAGTCGACAGGTTTTATCATAAATCTACTAATTCTACAAAGAATCTTTTACCACAACAAACACAAACAAAAACTCCTAGTTTGTACCCAATCATCACCATCTACACTCCCAACCACAAAGCAAAAATTTCTACCCAGGATTATTCAGAATTCCCAGAACTATAATTGTTCAACAAGCAAGGACATCTTGGGGATAAAATAAATGATAGTGGTTACCAGTATAATCTCTGAGATGACTTTCCCGATGTTTAAGCCAAGAGGATAAAGACTAAAAGTTAAAGACACTTAGAGACAGGTCATTCATATACTTAAAATTTTTCAAAGATGCTGCCTCAAAGGGTGTTGGGAATGTATTTGTATGAATGATGGATTAGGAAAGGAGAATGCTGACTTCCACGTGGCTGCCCTATGACATGTAGTAGGCATATTGAACAAGCAGGACTCATGATCAGTAAAGAACTCATCATTTCCCACTGTGGGAATGTTACTCCCTGGTAATAAGACCGTCATCTTGAATGGACTGATCAGATGTCATGAGTTTTCTGATCATTCCCACTAACAAAAAGGTCCTTCAGTTTTACTTCAGGAAGTAACCGCCTCATTGGCTGCTCCAGTCCTGTGGTAGAAATGGTAGAAGTGGACTTTTGAATCTCTTTTTCTCTGCCTATTCCCCTCTTCTCCTTCTGCCTACTCTCTAGGTTGCTCCTAGCTCCTCTAGGGCTAACACAGGGGAGGGAGAAGTTATCAGGAGAGGCAAAAGCCGGGAAAAGTAACTCAGTGGGCAGCTGGGGAGTGACTGACCTTCCCTCTGGGTATGGACAGGTATGATGCTGATGTGTTCTCTTAGGCAAACTCTCTCCCCTCACACCCGGAGATGTGTCACACCCAGCTGGCATCTTAAGATTTCCTCTTGGGCCCTGATTTTCAAGTCATCTGCTTCTGCACAGAGGTGCCTCAGTGGTGGCAGCCTGCTGCCCTCCAGATAGCATTTGGAGGGGCGGTAATATTTAAGTTGACTCCAGGCCATCTTGCTCGCTTGCTTGGTTTACATCAGATCTACTTTCCATCCATGGCCCTCTCCTTTGTTCCTCAGGTTGCCCAACCAGCTCTCACCCTTTAGATTTCTCTGGCCTTAATTAGACACGGGTCCACTGTAGTCCAAACTTCAAGGGTCACCTAACATGGTATCTGAGCAGTTTCCTTGAAGTCTCTTTTTACACTTGACACAAGTGGAAATACTCTGCAGTGTTCCCAGACTTACCACACTGAAGACTTTCTCCAAAAAGCATTTTGCCTAATTTTCATCTTATTACCAGAGGAATTCTTAGCATTTCCTTAGAGACCCTGGAGGTGGTAATAGACCCAGTGTGGCCATGCTCACTCTCATACACCTCCTTTAAAGTCCTGCATTAGTGGGGCTGTCCCTTCACTTTGGAATTTAAGAACTTTCTGCATTTATTTTTTGTTGTTTCTTCCTTTGAAGCCTTCAGTGAAACTGAGACAACAACACAAAGATGGGAAGGAAGAGATGGGGATAATGGAGTGAGCGAAGAAGGGAGGGGGAGAGAGAGAGAGAAAGAGGAAGCAATCCCATTTTAGCATTGTTATAAAGATGGAATCTGAGAGAATAATTTTCATGTTAATAAATTCTGACTCACTATTTGACACTTACCATTTGAATTATCTGCTTAACATTAGTTTCTTTTATTTCCTGCTGTCTATTAAAATATAACAGCATGCCATAAAATGGTGGCCTATGTTGAGGAAACAGCTAGAAAGTCGTTCCAAAAATGAAACTGCAAATAGATATTGATAAAATGCTACTCTACTATAAACCATGTGGATTATCACTTTACTCAGGTATGTTTAATTTAATATTCATTAAAAGAGAAAAGATACAAATTTTCTATTTCTGGTCCTAGGCCGAGATTATGAAAAGGATAAAGTCTGCCAGGAACTGGCTAGTCTGGGAAAAGATGACTTCAGATCTCTGTAAGTGTGCAGTATGCATTCAGTTCACCCTGGTGGCTTGGTCTAGAACAAAACTGAAGGAGGGTTGAAATGATCTCTGAGAAGACAAAGGACAGAGTCCTAGGCCAATGTAGGCAGGGATGTCAGGCAAATGGAAAAAATTCAAAGATCCCAGTTGAACTGTGATTACTGTGATCTAAGAATTTGTCATCAGTAAGTTTATGAAAGTGATTACAGTGAATAGGTAAGCATAGTTATCTAAGGGAAATTAAAATATATATTTATAACACTTTCTAGGACTCTGCAAACAGAGGCAAAAAGGAACAGAACAGATTCTTTTGGGGGTGCTCAAAGATATAATATCAGGATGACTTAATGGAACTTCCAAGTCCAATTTCTACTGCTTACAAGATACATTTTTTAGAACAAAAACCACTTTTTTAAAAAATTAAATGTTATATTCTTTTCATTACCAAAATATAAAAGTAAATGTATAAAATATTCCATTTAAAACACAAATATACAGACCTCATGTTAATATGTGTCTAAATGCAAAAGAAAATTAAATGCTAACTATATATCGACTTACTATTTTCCTCAGGTCACTAGTCCTATATAGCAGAAAATTTTCCAGTGGCACATTTGAACAGGTCAGCCAACTTGTGAAAGAAGTTGTCTCCTTGACTGAAGATTGTTGTGCGGAGGGGGCTGACCCTGACTGCTATGACACCAGGGTAAGCTTATGTGGCTGGCCCTCCCTACAGTGGCCCAGGGAAGGAAGCCATGGTGGGTCCCTCTGCCATGTCTTAAGGAAACTTCAGGCAGCAAGTTTACCTACACTAAGTCTGGAGGTGGTGGTGGAATATGAAGCCTACTATCTTTAGATCCCAGGTTTATTCTAGCAGAGTTTGTCCATTTTACTCATTCCTACATAGTCCAAATGAGAAAACTGGGCTAAAGTAACTTAAGGACTTACTAAATATACACCATTGGTGAGAAGTAGTTAAAGAATATGAATTCAGATCTTACTCTAAAGCCAGTTTTTTAAATAATTATAAATTTGCACCTTACAAATATCAACTCATGAATCTCTTAAAATAATTTTAGTACATGCTATGCAGCTTAAAAGCCTGCCTATACCTTTATCATCATGTAAGCACTGGTACCACATGCCACAGAATACTTTCATGATGGCCTCAAATGATAGGGGGGTTCAAAAATTGCATACATGCACTTGGTTACAAGTTAACTTTCTCTATAGTATATATGCAGAAATTAAACTTCTGAAATGACAGAGTACAAACTATAAACAATTGAAAAATGTGAAGCCTGGGTAGTTTTAGCAAGTTACTAATAGAGTAATCAGGCCCAACGCAAATTACATTTAGAGGCATTTTCATAAAGGCCTCCACAGACACATTAGTCTCTCTGCTAAGGCCTATTAGCTTGCAGAAACAGTGCTCAAAGATCTGATTGGAACAGATTCTGTACAATAAATATTCTTACTCACAGATGGCTTTATCTGGCTATTTACTTTCTCTGAATTCTACAATAATTTTCTTCCACCACCATGCTCGTAAATAATTGTCACTTCAACCTCACCTCTGTATCGTCTCAAACTAAACAAGCATCAAACTGTCAACCATGGTCAAAACATCACAGCACATTTTAAATTTTATTTCATCTATTTGTTAATGCATCCAAAATTGTGACCTGTCTCTATAGTCCTGGAGCTTAAGAAAACAAGGGTAAGGTTGGCATTTTTTTTGCATGACACCTTTCTTCCTCCTGCTCACTCAAGATATTTAGAAAAATGGGGGGCAGCGGGTGGAAGTGTTGATACTTTTTTACATTCTAATTTTATTTGAAAGGGAATAACTTTTAAAAGGCAAAAGAGAAAAGTTGCCAGGGAAATAAATAAAAAGGAAAAGGAAATGATCTAATAGGAGATATAAAATTTAAAGAGAACCTGATTCTTAAGTTCTGAGAAGCTGATACGGTAGATAAGGATGAGGATGAAGAGTTGGTTAACAAAACTCATTCATCACATTGTTCTTCTTCACTGATAGGAAAGGTCTTTAGAAGTTTTACCTTAAAAAGATGAGCAACATATAAAATAATTATAAAAACATCAAATTATTTTTCCACATAAGTAATTTTTCCATAAAACTATTTCTAATTCTTCTTTTTTCTATGATGTCTAACACTTTTCTATCATTTTAAGTATTAAATTATTTCTAAAAAGAACATGTTCTGTTGTTACAATTGCTTTGATGGTGCTTCAAGCATCAGTTTGGCCATGTTGAGTCAATTACAGAGCTCCCAGAGGTTCTTAACCCATGCTGCACTTGAGAACAAATCTTGAAACTTTGAGAAAACCAGATTTTCAAGTCCTATCTTTGACCTACTGAATCAGAATTTCTGGGTTGTGTAAGCCAGGCACTTCTGACTTTTCCATACCCTACAAATAATTCTGATGCAGAAGCATGCTCCAGAACCATTAGATAAAATATAAACCAACACAGAACTCTAAAGCAGTCAAGTGTCAAGAGTCTGTTCATGTAATAAAGGAATGGAAGGGGGCAGGGGAAAGTCTTCATTTTTAGGGGCATAACCGCAACAGAATACACATGGAGAATCATCAATGGAACTTTTCCAGAATCATCAGTGGAACTTTTCCAAATGACCCTCTCCTCCTCAGAGATGTTAAAATCCCCATGGAGGAACACTGGGCCAAAGGATAAAATTCTAATGACTGCAGTAGAACATATATCCATTTGTTAATGAAGGTTCTGCCTTTTGTTCTACTCTGAGGAGACTCGCTTATTAACATAAATAAGACCCCATACTTCCCTAAAACTATACTTGTGCAACTTTTCATGGTTTGAAATAATCTCTGGAGTTTTTGTATAAACACTTGATTACTGATAACAATTTTTTAAAAATAGACTAAGATGTCATACTGAATGGAGAACTACGAGCCTGTAAGTCTGCACATATTGTGTAAGTTTCTCTTTTTTTCTTCTCTCTTTGCAGACCTCAGCACTATCTGCCAAGTCCTGTGAAAGTGACTCTCCATTCCCAGTACACCCAGGAACTCCTGAATGCTGTACCAAAGAGGGGCTTGAACGGAAGCTCTGTATGGCTGCCCTGAAACACCAACCACAAGAATTTCCTACCTATGTGGAGCCAACAAATGATGAAGTCTGTGAAGCATTCAGAAAAGATCCAAAGGGATTTGCTGACCAGTAAGTTGTTTTCATTATAAAAAGAACTTTGGGTCATAAAAACATCTGAAATGAATTGAATCTAACCAGATACTCTATGCAAACACCTCTTCTAGGAACCCAGACAACTACCAATGATGGAAACTTGACTCTCACCCAAGACAGCTCATCTCCTTGTCAGTGCTGACTATTGTTTATGTCTGTCCCAGAGATGAAATCAACTCTCCCAAACTCCCACCCACAAACCCTAGTTATATTATCTGAAGCAGAATCCTTTGGATCCCCTGTCCAAACATGACATATTTTCCAGCCCCTATTGTGGCTACCCTTATCCTAGAGGTAATCCATACAATCAAAGCAGCTTTATTGCTGTGTCCTTTCTAGATACTTTCCAAGAAAGCATATGAGAGGAACAGCTTTATTTCCCCCTCACTCCTATACATTTCCAGAAACAGCTCACAACAGCAGTTACAGAATACAAGTGGCAGGAAGATTTCTGAGGTTGGTTTATACTGATGTCATAAGAGAGAATGAGAGCTCCCAGTGTCCCTTTCAAGCATCAAGCTCAAATTCTTCATTTAAAGCTCCCCAGGTCCTATGTTCCTAATACCAATTATGTTGATCATGTGGCCCTTTTAAAAAGCTTTTAACAGCAGTGATAAAATGAAAGGTTCCTGGTTTATCCTGAATTCATACAAAGGGCATTGGGAACACGACACATGCACTACAAAAGTAAACATGTGACTTTGACCCTCTCATTGCTTAACATTCATGAGGAGCCAAACTATACTTGATTATGTTAGTTTTAGAAAGTCATAAAAATGTACAAAAAATGCAAAAGACAATTTATGGAAATGAGAAAAATAATATATTGCACAAATCAAAAGCAATGTCATTCAAATTGGTAATAATTTTATAACTTGCTTGCCCATTCCTATAAATTTTCAAAAAGGATTTTGCCGAAGACTTCAGTTTCTTTTTAATCCATGGATTTGTGCTCCTTAAAATTGAAATGATTTCTCTCAACAATTAAGTATGCTTATACATAGCAGTTATCCAGAATAATAAACTGAGGTGAATAAGAATAAATTCGAGTAAACCTGATAAGTACATTCATTGTAATTAATTCAATAAATGGCTTAATAAACACCTAGTATGGATGGGTGATGCACTTGGCTAAGTGAACAAAGTGAACAAAGGGACAAACAGCTCTTTGCTTCAAGCATATCTCATAGGAACTAAGGCAACTAGTTTTTTAAAAATATATATTTATTAAAAGACTAGTGTCTTTTAATAAATATATATTTTTAAAAAACTAGTTGCTTAGTTCCTATGAGCATATGCTTGAAGCAAAGAGACTGTTCTGGTCCCTTTGTTCACTTTGTTCACTTAGCAAAGTGCATCACCCATCCTATTTTCCTCCCATAGGTTTTTGTATGAATATTCCAGTAATTATGGACAAGCTCCTCTGCCACTTTTAATTGGTCACACCAAGAGTTATCTCTCTATGGTAGGAACCTGCTGTACCTCCGCAAGCCCAACTGTATGCTTTTTGAAAGAGGTAGGTTCTGTTTTGCTTATTACATAGTCATGTGCTATTTTTCTTCTTGTAATGATGTTCTTTTAAACCATGGTAGATGTTGAGGTTTTGCACTTATTAAGAGTTCCCAGATGTCTTCTTCACATGCAGTTAATTGGAAAATAAATATGCCACCTCAGGAAAGGAGATATCACTGTTACTTTTGTCAATTTTCAGCTTTCTAGTCATCAAAAAAAATCATAAAATTAACACCTCTGTTTTTGCTATTTGTGCACACTGTTTTCAATGGATCCTGACCATCTGATGAGATTTTGTCACTTTTTTTTTTCTAGAGACTTCATATGAAACAGTTCTCTCTTCTTACCACTATGTCAAATAGAGTCTGTTCACAATATGCTGCTTATGGAAAGGAGAAATCAAGGCTCAGGTAAAGATTAAGTATCATCATCACATTTAGAACATTACTTCTGCACTATCCCTAATGATAGAATTCTCCCAGATGTTGGTGAAATATAGAAACTAGACTACCACAGAACTATGCACATATTCAATGATCTCCAGTATTTCCTTTAGTTTTCCTTTTACATTAAGATAGTGAGTTTGGCATGTAGAACATAGGAATTTATAATATAAAGTCACCAAATAGACATTACTTTATTTACCTTTATTTTATTTTTTTTAATATTTATTTTTTAGTTTTAGGTGGACACAATATCTTTATTTTATTTTTATATGGTCATGAGGATCGAACCCAGCGCCCTGCACATGTCAGGCGAGCGCGCTACCGCTTGAGCCACATCCCCAGCCCATATTTACCTTTATTTTATACATGCATCAGTGTCTAGGAATTTACGCCAAAGAAGTAACATTCAGTCTAAACAAAGATTAAGCTACAAAATATTGCTGCCATATTTTAATAAGAAAAATATTAGTGAATTCATAAATGTCCCTAGAATAAAAAATGTTTGAATTAACTTTGTCAAAATTATATTGTAAAAATTATTTTATGAAAAGTACCAAATAATGGTCAAAGAAATAAAAAAAAGATACAATAAATAGAAAGAAATTCCACATTTGTGGTTTGGTAGTCTTAATACTATTAAAATGCCCTTAGTATTCAAAGCAATCTCTCTCTAAATTATAATGAAATGTTTTTTGAAGAAATAGAAAAAAAAACTTAGTTAACTCTCCATTACAATAATAAATACTTGGAATAACTAACTTATAAAGAGGAAAGTCTTATTTTAGCCAACAATTTTAGAGGTCATAGTCCATGATCAATTGGACCCATTGCTTTGGTTCTGTACTAATATATCATGGTAGGCATACATAGCACAGTAAATTTCTCACTTCAGAGCCAGAAGACAAAAGAGAAATGGTTGGTTGAGGTTCCATTACCCCAAGGAGGGCATATTCCCAATGACATAAAGACCTCCCACTAAACCCCACCTCTTAAGGGTTCCACCATCTCCAGTTGCCACAACCCTGGGATCAAGCATTTAACCCATGGGCCTTTGCGAGACATTCAAGTTCCAAACCACAGCACCATCCTAAAATTAATAGGGAGACTTCAGAAGATCTTAAGAGACTTCAAACAGTCAAAACAATCTTGAAAAAGAACAAAGTTGGAAACTAAAAATTTCCTGATTTCACCAGGCACAGTGGCATACACCTGTAATCCCAGAAACTCAGGATGCTGTAGCAGGAAGATCAAAAGTTCAAAATCAGTCTCTAACATAGCAAGACCCTGTCTTAAAATAAAAAATAGAAAAGGAGGACTATGAATGTGACTCAGTGGTTAAGCACCCCTCAGTTCAATCCCTGGTACCAACAACAACTACAACAAAATAAGTCCTTATTTCAAAACCCACTACAAAGCAACAATAATCAAGATGGTGTGGTACTAGCCTTAAAACAGATATATAGACCAATGGGACAAAACAGAAGACCTGAAAATACACTCTTTTATATATGGCCAAATGATTTTCAATAAAGGTCCCAAGACTACACAATAAAGAAAAGGGTTTCTTCATTGAATAGTGTTGAGAAAACTGGATATTCACATGCAAAATAAAGAAGTTTTATTCTGACCTTATATTATATACAAATACAAAAATGAATTAAATATCTAAATGTAAGAGCTAAAACTATAAAACTCCTGGAAGAAAATAAAATGGAAAATTTCAGGGTATGGGATTTGGCAATGATTCCTTGGATATGACACCAATACATGGACAAGAAAAGCAAAAATAAATAAATGGAACTATACCAAATCTTAAAACTTCTGTTCAAAGAACATAACAAAGAGAGTGAAATGGCAACCTACAAAATGAGAAAAAATATTTGCAAGTCACATCTTATATTGAATATTATCTTATAATACTCAGAATACATAAGGAAATACTATACCACGCCAACAAAAAACAATTAAACATGAATAAACAGTTCTCCAAAGCAAAATATAAAAATGGTCAACAGTATATGAAAAGATGCTAAGCATCATTAATCATAAGAGAATTGCAAATCAAAACCACAATGAGATATTGCCTATACCCATTAAGATTGTTACAATCAAAAAAGCAGAAAATAGAAAATGTTAGAGAGGGTGCAGAGAAGTCAGAATACTTGTGCATTGTTGATGGGAATTTAAAATGGTGCATCCATGAAAGAAAATGGAGTGGAAATTCCTTAAAACCTAAAAATGGAATTACCTGTATGTACAAGGCCCTAGGTTCAATCCCCAGCACCAAAAAAAAAAAAAAAAAAAAAAAAAAAAAAATAGAATTACCATATGATCTAGAAATTCTGGTTCAAGTTATATATTTATTTAAAAGAATTCCAGGAAAGATCTCTAAATGCTATTTGCCCACCCACGTTCATTGCAGCATTATTTACAATAGCCAAGAGATGAAAACAAACCAAATGTTCATTGACAGATGACTTGCTAAAGAAAATGTTAAATATGCATACAATGGAATATTATAGTCTTTTAAAAGTCTTATCACGTGCTACAACATGGATAAATCTTGAGGACATGATGCTAGGTGAAATAAGTCAGTCACTAAAAGATAGTATACAATTTCACTAATATGAACTATGTAAAGTAGTTAAAATCATACAAAATAAAGAAAGGTAATTGCCAGGGACTAGGACCAGAGAGAGATGAAACAGTGTTTAATGGATATAAAGTTTCAGTTTTGCAAGGTTAAGTTGTGGAGATACAGTGCAATGCAATGTGAATATGATTAACACTACTGAAATATAAAAATGATTAGGGTGTTAACTTTTTTTTAGAGAGAGAGAGAATTTTTTAATATTTATTTTTTAGTTTTCAGTGGACACAACATCTTTATTTTATTTTTATGTGGTGCTGAGGATCAAACCCAGCGCCCCATGCATGCCAGGGGAGCGTGCTACCGCTTGAGCCACATCCCCAGCCCCAGGATGCTAAATTTAATGTTGCATTTCATCACAATTCTAAAAAAGAAGTCTTAATGATATCCTTGTCTGTGAAGAATTTTTTTTCTTAGACATCCAACCCCTCATAATACCACTTCACTCCTAAATGTTTTGGTGTGTATTTCCCTGTTTTCTAATAATAAGGAAATCCACTTACTTAATCACCCAATACAATTGCCAAAATCAGGAATGTTGACTTCTATATGATATAATATTATCTCATCTATGAATTTTACTCTGATTTTTACCACCTGTCTCAATGATCTAATATGTTTCTCCTCCTTAGTTCAAAATTCAATTCAGGATCACTAGTTGAATTTGAGTTTTACTACTTTTCAGTCTATTAATCCAAAATAATTCTTCAGCTTTTATTTACTCATTTTTTCATGTTTATGACATTTTTAAGAGTAGAGACCATTTGTTTTATGGAATGTCTCTCAATTTAGATTCTTTCAGTGTTTCTTAAAGATTAAATTCAAGTGATGTTGTTAACAGGAATACTAAATAAGTGATATGTGTCCTTAGTACATAACATTATGAAGCACACAATGTCATTTTAATGGATGCTTTTAACTGTAATAATTTTTATTATTTATTCTAATTTGTTACACATGATGAACAGAATGTAATTCATTTCATATTACACAAATAGAGCATAATTTTTCAAGTCACTGGTTGTACACAAAGTATTTTCACACCATTCATGTCTTCATACATGTACTTCAGGTAATGATGTCTAACTCATTCCCGTATCATTCCTACTGCCTTACTCTCTCCTTTCCCTTCCCTCCCTCCCCTTTGCCCTATCTAAAGTTCCTTCACTCCTCCCATGCTCCCCCACCATCAACATTATGAGTCAGCATCCTCATCAAAGAAAACATTTGGCCTTTGGTTTTTTGGGATTGGCTTGCTTTACTTAAGATTATATTCTCAAACTCCATCCATTTACCTGCAAATGCCATGATTTTATTCTCTTTTAATGCTGAGTAATGCTCCATTGTGTGTGTATGTATGTGTGTGTGTTTATATACAAAGTATATATATATATATATATATATATATACAAAGTTTCCCTATCCATTCATATACTGAAGGGCATCTAGGTTGGTTCCATAATTTAGCTATTGTGATTGTGCTGCTATAAACATTAATGTGTCTGTGTCCCTGAAGTATGCAATTTTTAAGTCCTTTGGGTATAAACCGAGGACTGGGGTAGCTGGATCAAATGGTGGTTCCATTCCAAGTTTTCCAAGGAATCTCCATACTGCTTTCTATGTTGGCTGCACCAATTTGCAGACCCACCAGCAATATATGAGTGTGCCTTTTCCCCCACCTCCTTGCCAACACTTATTGTTGTTTGTATTCTTAATGGCTGCCATTCTGACCAAAGTGTGATGAAATCTTAGTTTTGATTTGCATTTCTCTAATTGCTAGAGATGTTGAACATTTCTTCATGTTTGTTGATTTATTGAATATCCTGTTCTGAGAAGTGTCTGTTCAGTTCCTTGGCCCATTTATTGTTTGGGTTATTTGTTTTTCTGGTGTTAAGGTTTTTGAGTGCTTTATATACCCTAGAGATTAGTGCTCTATCTGATATGCTTGTGGTAAAGATTTGCTCCCATTCTGTAGGCTCTGTATTCACCTCACTGATTATTTCTTTTGCTGAGAAGAAGCTTTTTAGTTTGAATTCATCCAATTTATTGATTCTTGGCTTTAATTCTTACTCTATAAGAGTCTTATTAAGAAAGTTGGGGCCTAATCTGACATGATGGACATTTGGGCCTACTTTTTCTTCCATTAGGCTCAAGGTCTCTGGCTTAATTCCTAGGTCCTTGATCCACTTTGAATTGAGTTTTGTGTGTAGTGAGAGATAAGCTTTAATTTCATTTTGTTACATGTTGATTTCCAGTCTTTCCAGCACCATTTGTTGAAGAGGCTATCTTTTCTCCAAATGTATGGTTTTGACACCTTTGTCTAATATAAGATAACTGTAGTTATGTGGATTAGACTCTGTCCTGTATTCTGTACCATTGGTCTATAAGTCTATTTTGGTGCCAATACCATGCTGCTTTTGTTACTATTGCTCTGTACTATAGTTTAAGGTCTGGTATAGGAATGCCACCTGCTTCACTCTTCTTGCTAAGGATTGCTTTGGCTATTCTGGTTCTCTTATTTTTCCAGATGATTTCATGATTGCTTTTCCTATTTCTATAAGGAATGCCATTGGGATTTTGATTGTATTGCATTGAATCTGTATAGTGCCTTTGGTAGTATGGTCATTTTGATGATATTAATTCTGCCTATCCAAGAACAAGAGAGATCTTTCCATCTTCTAAGGTCTTCTTTAATTTCTTTCTTTAACGTGTTGTAGTTTTCATTGTAGAGGTCTTTCACCTCTTTTGTTAAGTTTATTCCCAAGTTTTTGTTGTTGTTGTTGTTGTGGTTGTTTGAGGGGGTGGTTTCCTAGTTTCTCTTTCAGCAGATTTGTCACTGATGTACAGAAATGCCTTTGATTTATGAGTCTTGATTTTATATCCAGCTGCTTTGCTGAATTCATTTGTTAGTTCTAGGAGATTTCTGGTGGAATGTTTCAGGTCTTCTAGGTATAGAATCATATCATCTGCAAATAGTGATAATTTCAGTTCTTCTTTCCCTATCTGTATCTCTTTAATTTCTTTTGTCTGTCTGATTGTCTGGCTAGGGTTTCAAAAACTATGTTAATTAGAAGTGGTAATAGAGGGCGTCCCTGTCTTGTTCCAGTTTTAAGAGGGAATTTTTCAATTTTTCTCCATTTAGAATGATGTTGGTGTGGGGCTTAGCATAGATAGCCATTACAATGTTGAGGTATGTTCCTGTTATCCCTAGTTTTTCTAGAATTTTTGAACATGAAGAGAGGCTGTATTTTATCAAATGCTTCCTCAGTATCTATTGAGATAATCATATGATTTTTATCTTTGAGTCTATTGATATGATGAATTACATTTATTGATTTCTGTATGTTGAACCAAACTTGCATTTCTGGGATGAACCCTACTTGATCATGATGCACTCTCTTTTTGAAATGTTTTTGTATTCAATTTGCCAGAATTTTATTGAGAATTTTTGCATCTATGTTCATTAGAGATATTGGTCTGAAGTTTTCTTTGATGTGTCTTTGTCTGGTTTTTGAATCAAGGTGATATTCACTTCATAGAATGTGTTTGGAAGTATTCCCTCTTTTTTTTAGTTCATAAAATAGTTTGAGAAGTATTGGTGTTAGTTCTTATTTACAGGTCTTATAGAACTAAGCTTTATATCCATCCAGTCCTGGGCTTTTCTTGGTTGATGGGCTTCTGAAGGAGACTTCTATTTCCTTGCTTGAAATTGATCTCTTTAAATTGTGTACATTATCATGGTTTAGTTTGGGCATATCATATGCCTCTATAAATTTGTTGATGCCTTCAGTATTTTCTATTTTATTGGAGTACAGATTTTCAAAATAATTTATAATTATCTTCTATATTTCTATAGTGTCTGTAGTAATATTTCCCTTTTCATCACGATGTTAGTAATTTGAGTTTTCTCTCTCCTTCTCTTCATTGGCATAGCTAATGGTTTATCAATTTTATTTAGTTTTTCAAAGAATCAACTTTTTGTTTTTTCAATTGTTTGTTTCAATTTCATTGATTTCTGCTCTGATTTTAATTATTTCCTGTTTCCTATTGCTTTGGGGGTTGATTTGTTCTTCTCTCTCTAGGGCTTTGAGATACAATGTTAGGTCATTTATTTGTTGACTTTTTCTTTTTTGAAGGAATGAACTCCATGCAATGAACTTTCCTCTTAGAACTGCCTTCATGGTGTCCCAGAGATTTTGATATTTTGTATCGGTGTTCTCATTTACCTCTAAAATTTTTTTACTCTCCTCCTTGATATCTTTTGCAACCCATTGTTCATTTATTTAGTCTCCAGGTGTTGGAGTAGCTTTTATTTTTTATTTTATTATGATATTCCTGATATGGAAGTGAAAAAATCAAATATAAAAAGAGTATAGAATAATCCCCTTCACACCCTTATAAAATGCTTAAGCACTGCACACCCCAAATATCAACATTTATTTACTCTTTAGTAAAGGGCCAAAGGTCTTTCTTTACTTCTTTTACCTACAATTTCTAAGTAAACTTATAAAACTTTTTGTAAATACTAAGAGGCTATAAAAACACAACATTGGCCTCATGAATAGAAAGATGTGCTTTCTTTACTGCCATTTTAGATCCAGCAGCTTAAAGCCATGCTTTTATTGTGTAGATTGGACCAGAAGAGAAGCTGCCTTTGAGCATTGAAAATCTGAAAAGACTCATGTGGGATAGTTTAATTTTGAGTGTGCAGCTTTGATATGTAGGCTCTAGCATGTACAGATGTGCTCCGTGCATCTGTTGAAATCAAAGAGTTGAAAGTACATTATTCCTCTAGGAAGTATGTACATAATGAAACCAAGAAAACTGAGGATGTGTTCAACTAACAGATTCATTTTCAACTATTTAGTCATCTCATCAAATTAGCCCAGAAAGTGCCTACTGCTGATCTGGAGGATGTTTTGCCACTAGCTGAAGATATTACTAGAATCCTCTCCAAATGCTGTGAGTCTACTTCTGAGGATTGCATGGCCAAAGAGGTAAGGCAATCCCTATTATCTCCATCATGTGCCTAGTAGGGAGTGCTGTGCTCTCCCTGGCAGGCTCTTTAAGCTGCTTTTCATGTGTATTATTTTAATGGATCTTCACATGTATCCTATGTGATATCAATATATTCTTCAGTTTATTTTCCAGATGATAAAACAAGATTAACAAGGGACAAAAATTTGAGACCATGCAACTAATACAAGACAAATTCAACATGAAAAGACATGAGACCTCAATCCCAAACCCTTTATCTGAAGTGTACAGTACAGTAACAGTTAGCTTCATAGGGATACTATATAACTTTAATTTTAACAAAAATTAAATGTATGTACATTGAACATAATTTAAAATTCAGTTCTTTAGTCACACAGCCACATTTCAACTGCACAACATTATAGGACAGAGCAGTTACAGATAAATGTCATTATTACATAAAATCCTATTAGTGCTGTAATCATTATACTATTAGAGGCTATTAATATTTTTACTAACACTTTTCATAACTTGATGGGCATTTCAAATTTTTTCACCACTTTCAAGTTCCATAATTGTCCTGAGCATATGTAAACTGGGATAATTGCTTTATGTGAAGTTCAGTGTTTTAATCAGCTTTTTCACTGCTGTGATTAAAGGATCAACCAGCACAACTGTAAGGTAGGAATAGTTTATTTGAGAGCTCATGGTTTCAGAGGTCTTAGTCCAGAGAAGGCTGGCTCCATTCCTTGGGGCTCGAGGTGAGGCAGAACATCATGGCGGAAGAGTGTGGCAGAGGAAAGTAGCTCACAATATGGTGATCATGAAATAGAGAGACTCCAGCTCCAATATATATACCCTATAGCCACACCCCCAATTAACCACTTCCTCCAGCCACACCCCACCTGCCTCTAGTTACTACCCAGTTAATCCCATCAGGGATTAATTCACTGATTTGGTTATTAAGACTCTCACAATCCAATAATTTCTCCTTTGAGCCTTCTTGCATTATCTCACATGTATGCTCTTGGGGGACACTTCACATCCAAACCACAACAATCAGTCTCCAAAATCTTATCAACCTCTTCAGCAATAGATGCATTGTGTTGTCTTTTTCCATCAAAATGCATGATTGTTTCTAGATGTTTTCTATAATGACATATAATGGCTATATAGGACTCTATTACATATACTTATTATATGTATTACATCTATCTCCCCAGACATACCATATTTCAATTTAACTCTATTATTGTATTTAAGTTATGTTTATTTTCCAATATTTTAAGTAGAGCTGTATTATGTAGCCTTATTTTAAGTCTTCCCTTTGTCCATAATTATTTTCTAAGTATGAATTCTTAAAGACGAAGTTGTACAATTTTTAAAGCTTTTAGTATATATTGATAAATTGCCTTCCCATGTGTTGTGACCAATTTACTTTCTAAGAGCATCACACTTACTTTCCTAAACACGAGGCCTGGACTTGTAAGCCTAAGCCTTATTTGACCAACAAAGAAGCTAACAATTCACAAACTCACCATTACTTTCGTAGCTGCCTGAACACACAGTAAAAATATGTGACAACTTATCCACAAAGAATTCTAAGTTTGAAGACTGTTGTCAAGAAAAAACACCCATGGACATTTTTATGTGCACTTACTTCATGCCAGCTGCCCAACCACCCCAACTGCCAGATGTCCAGTTCCCCACAAAAAAAGATGTGTGTGATGCAGGAAACACCAAAGCCATGGATCAGTAAGTAGAGGTGATGTGAAATGTCTTTCTGTATCAACTTCTCCTGGACAAAATCTCACTGCGGCCAGACTGAGGGAAGGTATGCTATCACTCATTCAAACACAGGCAGTTTTTATGCTTTTTATGGACTTCAAGTATTTATTAATTGGTTTTAAATGACTCCAGAATTGGAAAACTGTATTTTAACAAAGAACAATTGAATTTAATAAAAAGAGTTTGGATAAAAGTTTGGCAAAAGGAACTTAGCGTTCCTAATTCTGCCTCTTCTGATTATCATGCACTGTCAAAAGACCTTTCTGAATCAAAGTCTCGTCTTAATTTGAGAATGGTAATACTTTCTTACTGCTGCACATATTACTTCTAGGAAACTCATCTAGAAAAATTAGTAAGTATGAAAACTTTTTATATAATAAAATATATACACATAAAATATGGCAGTGTAAATGTTTATATAATTATTGGCTAATTTTATCACATGGCATTTATTCGAAGTCACAGATCCAAAGTCTAAAGTTTATCCAATTTTTGGAGAATGATCATTTGATACAAATAAACAAATTTTTTTTTGATCATTTGATACAAATGCTCATTTGATACAAATAAACAAATTTTATTTTTCCCTAAAAGTATTGATATTCACTACCATCAAATGAAAAACAAGATTAAATGAAAAGAAATGGTGCACCTTGGCAGACGTGGTGGCACAGGCCTATAATCCCGTGGCTCAGGAGGCTGAGGAGGGAGGATCACAAATTCAAAGCCAGCCTCAGCAATTCAACAAGGCACTAAGCAACTCAGCGAGACCCTATCTCTAGATAAAATATAAAAAAGTACTGGGGACATGGCTCAGGGAGTAAGTGCCCCCGAGTTCAATCCCCAGTACCAAAAAAGAAAAAAGAAAAGGTAGACCTTTCTCTTGTTTTATCTAACAAAGGAACTAAGGTAAACATACCATGAGTTGCATATGCTATGAATACATGCCTACTAATTGCATGAAAGTATTTTGCAAATATCTTGAAAAGTCCCCATATCAGACAACAGATTTTAGATAGGACCAAAACTCTAATTTACAATTTTCTTATAAATACTGATGTTTTCATCAGTGTGAAGGCAGCAGTGGAATAAGATATACTGGAAGAATTTATACAGACTATTTTTACAAAAAAAGCTGCTTAACTGCCTTGATGTTACCGATAGGGTCAATTCCATTACTTATACAAAATTCCATATGTTTTACATATACTATATAAATACATATTACATGTTTCAAAGTATTATAGCATGTTTTCATGAATATATTTGAATACTTGCTTTGAATTTATTACAAGTATTAATAACTCACATTTTAATAAAAACACTGTACAACCCAAAACCTGTTGCTGTGGAGTTAGTTTGGGATAAATCTTTTATAATTAAGATGCAGAAACCAGGGACTCTGCCTTTATGATAGCTATGTCCTATTCAAAACAAGAACACATCCACACATATCCACATACATCTTAAAAAGTATCATCTTTCTCTCTCACACCAGGTATGCATTTGAACTAAGTAGAAGGACTCACATTCCAGAAGTATTCCTCAGCAAAATACTCACACTAACCCTGAAAACCCTTAGTGAATGCTGTGACTCTCAAAATCCTGCTGCTTGTTTTGTTTCTAAGGTATGATTTTCTGGGTTTTCTTAATCAACCATGAAAATCAAGAGTTGGGAAACTACAACCCCTGGGCCAAACCTGGCCCACTACCTACCTTTGTATAGCTTATAAGTTAAAAATGGAAAAATGGTTCTACATTTTTTAATTGCTTGGGAGAAAATATTAATATTTCATGATGCATAAAAATTCAAATTCAGTGTTTAACATAAATTTTCATTGGAATACAGCCATCCTCATTGTTTACATATTGTTTATGACTGCTTTGTGGAGAGCAGAGTGGTTATAAGTCCATAAATGGCCTGCAAAGCCTAAAATATTTACAATCTGGCTTTACACTAAAAATATTTGCTGATTTCTGGCACATGTCACAGGAGATAGAATTTTGGTATAATGACCTATGGGGCAGTGTTTCAAGATAAGTTTTTCATGCGAATATTGCTTATCTTACAGGGTTCTCTAATGAAGAGGAAACAATCTCTTTTCCTTGACAAGGGACAAGAAATGTGTGCAGATTATTCAGAAAACACATTCACTGAGTACAAGAAAAAGTAAGTGATTTGTTCTGGCTGTGTTCACCAAATGTTTCAATAATACTTTTCTAATATTGTGATTTGAAAGTAAAATTGAAAACTCAGAATGTGTTAAGTGAACAGCAAAACACAAAGGTAAAATTGTTTTAAAAAGGAATTAGATCTAATATTTGTATAAGAAGCAGACGAGTTATTTTCTGGGAGGAAAATATCATATTATCAATTGAGTGACCAATTAAAACATAGACACAAAAATATAAATTATAAAATCCTCCTGCAAGAACTTGAGTCAAAATGGCAACATTAGCACATTCTTGCCCCAGAGCTCTCTGTAGATATTGCTGTTCATATTGAGGAACTATAGAACTATTGAAAAGTACTATCTAACGTCACCACATATTGCCTGAAAAGATGACCCTAGCAATCAATCTGCCATCATTAGCATATGTTCCCTATAAACTGGAAATACAAATGCTAATTATCAATAATATTCAAGCACTTTTTCTCAATTAAGGGGAGTAAAAGGCATTTTTTAAAATAAATAGGCATTAGCACTAAATAATGAAAGAAGTGGTACTGATTTCTTGGGGAAAATTTTCCATTTAGAAGACTTTCTCAGCTTTATGTAGTGAATTTCTCACATCCATTTCAAATCATTTTGATCAGCCCAGGCTTCAAATAAGTACAAACAGAAATCCCAAAGAATCACAAAGGCCATCTCCATCAGTGACCCCCATGAAGTCTACTTTAGCAAAATTCAAGAAGTAAATGGAAATCAATGAAAGCTTCAAGTTTAAAGTGGTTATTTCTCATTTATCAGAAAATTAATTAATTGTATAACCTAAAAGAATATTACAGAGGCAGTTGGATGTTAAACAGATAACTCTAAGTTCTCTGCAAACAGTTACGAATTCCAGGAATGCAAGGAGGCAATTGAGTAATCATTGTTTACATAGTCATGATTCCAGATGAACATGTAGCAGAATTAACATCTAGGGTTATGAAATCAGAGAATACAGAGATGGCTGGGTTTTGATATTTGAAGTCTCCTCCCCCAAATCCAGGCTGAGCTATCCATTATGAGGGTGGAGAGGCTCCAAGACCACAGATTGACCAAACTGAAAGAATCCAGAGGTATGAAGTCCTATCTCCATCTTAAAAGTGAGATGGAAGATTCATTAGTCAAACAGCTAAAAAGAAGGGCCAAAGTGCTTGATTCACATCAGTGAGCATAGTGTGTTGAGACATAGACAAACTGAGGGGTGAAATATGAGAGAAAAGAAAAGGCATAAAGGTAGTATCAAATCGTGTAAGGAAATATTCTTTAAGAGCTTGAATTAACTGGAGAGAAGGTAAAAATGTCAGAGAACATACAAAAGGAAGTCATTTGTGTTGAAATAATGAGCAAATAAATGTGGAAAGATTGGCATTTAAATTCAGCAGCAGTTTCTGTTTCATGATCTTGAAAGAGGTATAGATTTCACCTTCTAATTTCAAATTGACTCACTGAAAATCATTCCACATACATAGAATTTTCTTGAGACAGACAAGTATTTTTCTTTTTTTATTGTATAAGATTTGAAATGACTATCATTTTGCATTAGAAACGTTTACAAAATATATCTAATAAAACCTTGCATAATAAAAATGGTCTTTTAGACTAGAAGAGAGACTAAGAGCAAAAATGCCTAACGCCACACCCATGGAGCTGACAGGAGTGGTTGACAAGATTTCAGACTTTGCCTCCAAGTGCTGTTCCATAAATTCACCTCCTCTCTACTGTGGCTCACAGGTAAGAGAGCACAGCCCTCGTTTATCACTGCAGAGTATGTCAAGAACTTGAGCCCTCAGATTTCTTCAGTATTTTGTTAGTAAAATGTCATCATATGACAGACTTTTCCTGGTGCTATATTATAACTTTGTTGTCTTAGTGAGGAACTAGGACAAATGACTGTTTCCATGTGATGCCCACTTGAAAGCAAATTAAGGCAAAATATAGGAAATTGCATGTTTTAAGAAACAAAAAGGTTTGTGAATACAGGAATGAAAGTACAGTATAGTGTCTTTCAACTGGTAAGTTGTAACCTGGTAGCCACTTATCAAAAGGAAAGAAAAATACAGTACAAATATCAGAGCCCACCTCACACAGTGATGGTAAATATAATTTCATGAAAATTTTATCTTATAATTTCTACTGAACCTACCCTGGCTTTCTCTAAAATAGAAAATGCCTCCTCTGTTCCCAATAGCCGTTCTTTAATATTTTGAAATGGCCTTTTTTTTTTTCCAGTTACTCCTTTTTCTTTTAAAGTCTTGGACTATGAGTGCAATTCTCTTAATGTTTTTGTGAAGTCTTATTTTTTTACTGCCTGATCAACATAGTCTTTTATCAGTTTGACAACTGAAACTACATATTGGATTGTTGAGTTTTTTTCTAACTTTAGAGATTATGATTTCTCATTTCTAAATTTATAACCTACTTGCAAAACTATTTGATAATCTTATTTGTAATGATTTATAAAGTTGGAATTTCAAAATGAGAAGAATATAATAAAAGCTCACTCTTTAAATTCCACTAACAAACTATGTCATCTTCATCTTTCATTAAAATTCAAACCACATAAGATTTGAACATAAACACTAAAAAAGTTTGACTTTCTAGGTTGTCTTTTCCCAGAAAAGTAAAATTACCTTACCTAAAAGTTGTTTTCTATCAGCAAAATTTGCTGTGAGGATCTTAGCCATTTAAAATGGGGGGGGGGGGGGCGCTAAATAATCTTCTAGATTCTATGATAAGAAATATCAGTGCTTAAACCTTCCCCTGTCACCTTTATCTGTTTTTCAAGATGCACATTTCCCTTTTTAACATCACACATGACAAACTGAACTGGATGAACAAAATCCATGCTTCCTCCAGCCCCTTATTTTTCATATCTTTGGAAAAATAACTAATTTTCAGTTTATTATTCATTATAACATAATCCATTCTAAAACTCATTTGGTTTCAATGGCAATGATGAGATGGTAGGTTTATAGTGTTTTGTTTTCTTTCTTTGTCACCAGGAAACTTTATAATAGTGCTGTTCTTAAGTAACCAAGAGAGTTGTTGAGGTGTTTGTAACACATTTGAGTATTTAGAGCACTCAGATTCATTCTGGTGTTTCTCTGGTCTTTCTGGCTGTCCTTCTAAACTGACCTCATAGCTAGGTAAGCTAGGCCAATTAGCTTGGGCTCCAGTAACACCTGTCAGAACATCACTGCCCTTAACTCCCAGCACTTAGTGTGACTTTTTATCTACTTACCCTTATTTGAATCATAATTTGTTAGACCGCCTGCTGTATTTGCGTGACAGTTTTGTTTCCTTTAAAGCAATGTCTATCTGTTCTTTTACTTCAAGCCACTTAGATCTAAGGATCAGGCTGTGTTTGCCATTGTAAATGTACTTGGCACAGTGCTGGAAGAGTGGCAAAAGGGGCTTCTGAATCACACCACAGCAGCATCTCACTATGTGGAAAGCCACCCCTACTATTGTCCTAATGTTGACATGACCAAGAAACAGAACTACCAGTGAGATTATCAATTGGCTTCACCATGGCACTCTCAGAACCAGTTGATTTGTTTATACCACAGAGAACTCTTTGCCTACAGAAAAACATGCAGTTTTAAAAATCAAACTTAAAATGCTTTTTCTCTCTTTGCCATCATTCTGACAGGGCATCCTGTGCACTTTTCTGAGAACTCATTACTGTGCTTCCTCTGAGATGTCCCAACAGACAACTAGTCACACAACTATGAACTGCCCATAGTATTTAGAGGGCCACTGTCATATGCTGGAGTTGATAAGTAAAATCTGGGAAACAGGGACAAATACAAATAGAGAAGTGGAAACTGGGCTGACAAGAAGGGTGACATACTCTGTCTCCTCTCCTGCCTACCTCATAACTTCAGGAAACCCTCACGTAGCCACTTCAGTTCTCCTCTCTCTCTCTCTCTCTCTCTCTCTCTCTCACTCTCTCTCTCTCGATATTTTATGATATGTTAAGCAGAGTATGATTTAGCCTTACAAATTTATGTTTACAGAATAATAAAAACGACTCTAAATGTTAAGTACCATTTTAATTTCCCTCCTTTAGATGGGTTAAGATTTATAGAGGTTATGTAATGTTAGGAAAATCACAAGCTTATTCTTCATGAGACTTTACTCTCACTTCATATCATTGTTATAAACTTAAGCCCTAAGTTAGCAGTGAGAAAAGCAAAATCTTGACACCAAAAAGACTATTAACTATTGGCTGAAAAATTATTGTTGTTTAAATGGCAAAAAAAATTATGCCAGGTTGGTAGTATCACTCTGAATTTTATCCGCCTCCCTTCCTGGGTTATATCCATTAGTTATATGCTCTGCTTTTGCTCCAACAATTCCTTTTTACTACCTTTGCCCAATTTGTTTTAAAGTTGCTCTTCTCCTTATCTAAAAACATAATAAACACAACACTGTAGACACCTCCCTGTGGTCTTTCTCCTCCCCTTACGAGATCCATGAAAGAACAGGACATTCTGTGATTCCTCCTGCCTCCTTTAACTACTCAGCCTTTGCAATCCGGCTCTGATGGTACTCTGCCACTATCAACAAGGTCACACCAAGAGTCTCCTTGGTAATTCTAACTTTTTCCAGTCCTTAATAGACTTCTCTGCTTTAGTAGACAACTATAACTATTCCTTCCTTCCTAAAACAATTTCTTCAGCATCTATTACTACTTTAATCCTTCAGTTCTATGAGTCTTACTTTCTTATTCTAATTTCATATTTTCCTCTTCCTCTACCCATTCCTTAAATTTCTATTTTCCCAGTGTTTTATCCTTGGTCTTCAACTCTATGACACCTTTTCCTGAGTGTTCTCATCTGTGCACATTTTATCTCCAAATGTCTACCTCCAGCCCAGATCTTTCCCCTTAGCACCAGGTTTTCTTGTCTCACAAGAAATTTAAGATAATCAACAATCAAATCATCTCTCTAAACCTTCCTCTTGTTTTTCCTAATTCTATGAATTTCACCATTATTCACCTGTTATCCAAAAAGTAAAAACATAGTGTTACTTAATTTCTCCTTTTCTTTTTTCATACCTATCCAACCAAATCCCAAACCCTATCAACTCTAATTTCTCAACATTTCTGTCTCCTACCCATCCTCTTCAACATTCTCAGTACCTGACCCTAGGTCACCTTTCACCTGGAATACAACCTCCCCTTTAGTCTCCTTCTCCACCCTGTCACCAGTGCCTCATCCTCAATCCCATCTTATATTGAGATCAAAATAACCTTTTTAAAGAAAAAAAAAATGGCTAGATGTTCCTCCAGTAGCTCTCCATCACTTCCAAACTGAAATCCATTGTTTTTCTTGAGGTTTTTTTGTTTGTTGGTTGTTGTTTTTTTTCTTTTTTACATTCTATATCTAGGATCTGGTTTCCTCCCATCACTGTGTCTTATGCCCCTGGTGTTCTCCTGAACTATAGGCAGTTTTCCAAACACATTAAAGTTGCTGTTAACTCAACAACGTTGCATAAAACGATGCAGCCTAATTTCCCTAGCTTTCACTGGGCTTCAGGATTTACTCTAGACACCACCTCCTCCAGGAATTCCCTAGCACTCAAAAATTCCTTGATATCACATCACATGGTGTTTCACTCACCAATCAGCACTTACTAAATGCTTGCTTGCTTTTCCCTGTTCTGGTGCTGGGGATGGGACCAGGGCCTTGCCCATGCTGGCAAGCATTCTACCACTGAGTTGCATCTTCAGCCTTATTTTATTCTGAGAAGGGACTCACTAATTTACCCAGGCTGGCCTTGAATTTGCAACCACCCTTTCTCAGCCTCCAGAATCACTGGGATTACAAGTGGGTGCCAACACCACACCCAACTCAGGACTTAAGTTCAATTCTCATTTCTTTGTCTATTTTCCCAGCAGATTGTAAAATATTTAAGAGGGGTGAGAATGTTAAATAAAGTTTTAAATAAAGTTAAATAAATGTGAAGCTTGGCAAATAAAAATGACAATTTACATAGCATTCTGTCAAGAATCATTTCCTCAAATAAGATTTCAAAGTTTTGTACATTTCTTATCTGCTCTAGTCGTCTATAAGTACAGTGTTTCATAAATTATATATTTTCTGTCTTATCAGATTGATGCTGAAATGAAAGATATACTGGAGGCCGATGCGTTTATCTTATCTTAGGTGAGTACATTTTTTAAAAAATAGAACAGTAAAGAATCCAACATTGAACATATACTTTAAAAACCACAGTTTTGGAAGACTATCATTTAGATTATTCTATTTATTATCTACTCAAATTCATTTTACAATTGGGAATATGAAGCATCTAAAAAAAAAATAAAGTGCTTACACAAGTACACACAGCCAATTTCTGACATAGTTAAAACCAACTCCAGATCTATTGACCCCAGCCTGGTGCTACATCCATCATAATGTCACATCTAAGATAATAACACCATAAAGATCATGTAAAGGAGTTTGATGCACTTCAATAGGAAAAACAGTTTAAAGACAGGGCTCATCAAGTCTTAAAAATAACACAGCAGGGTTCGTAGGAGAAAAAGGCATTTTCCTCAAATTAAAGAAACACTGTTGAAATATTATCACTTGCTTCTTTCAGATATTATGCTTTCACTCCTTTAAAAATGTCTGATGGAGATATTAAGAACACAAAATAGTTTATTTTGACTTAATGCCACACCTCAAACTGAAGGTAACCTTAATTCTGCACATTTTAAAATATATATATTCTCTCCAGATCCAACTATATATTTTAAAGATATTACATCTGAGATTTTAAAATCATGCAAACAATATTTTGGGTTTATCTCAGATCTAAGTTGAACTGAGGGTTTTCGATGCTATCAAATTTTTATTTTGCTATCTCGTTCACAATGTTGCCCCAACTGATGTGAAAACAAAAGTATCCCAATCCAGTGACTAGAAAAAATGGATCACTTTACCGTATTATGATTTTCAACTATCAGGAATTTGAAATAGGAGCTGGAGTTGTAACTCAATGGTAGAGTGCTTGCCTAGTATGTGCGAGGTACTAGGTTCCATCCTCAGTACTGCATAAAATATCAACAAATTAAATAAAGGTATTATGTTCATCTACCATTAAAAATGAAAATTTTAAAAGAATTTGAATTATCTGAAGCAGTAAATAAAATACTCTCTAAGAAGTAGTACAGTGTCAGGCATGTATTTCTTTTTCAATGAATACCTGGACCCACTCCTTTCACGTTAGAGATTTAAACAGCTCTTATAAGTCAATTCGTTTTATCTCTCAAGGTATTATGATCCCTAGGTACACCTCCAATTCATACCTTATGATCAACCATGTAATGCTATTTCACTTTTAACTAAAGTGTTATTATAAACTAGTCCCCCTGATCAATTACTTTCTTCAAGCCCTCAAACTGAATTGCAGTCATATTTACATGCCCCATGGGATAGAGAGTAACTGTATCAGTCTCACAAAGGCAAAGCAAGCGAATGTTTTGCCCTTTTGCTTTGGCAGTAACTAGTGTTTTAGGGCTCCCCGGGTTTCCAAAAGAGAAATGATTTTCCTTACACCATACTATTAATCTGGGTAAAAAATATTTTAGAATCACAGCCAGCACATATATCTCATACTATGAGAGAAACATAAGAACTTGTACTAAATGAGGGAAGTACATATTTATATCTCATATTTCATTTTCATTCCAAGGCACAAATTCATTGAAGACAATAAAAGATGAGATTTCTTGTACTGTACAAATAGAATTCTATTAGATTGTCTTGAAAGAGAAAAATTAAGAGGGCACTATATTTGTTACAATACAAAGAAGAAGGTAATTATATTTTTTTAAAAACTCATACTATAAGTGTTTTACTAAAATAAAAACTACAGATCTATTATCTCAATTCCATAATCAGAACCTGTATTGATTAGCTTACTGTCACTGTAACAAAATACCTGAAATAACTAACTTATAAAGAAAAAAAGGTTTATTTCAGCAACTAACTTATAAAGAAAAAAAGGTTTATTTCAGCTTACAGTGATAAAGGTTCTAGTCCATGACCAGACAGACCCATTGTTCCAGGCCCTGGGCTAGGGTGCTAGATGACAGTGGCCAAGAGCATGCTGCAGAACATACTGATCATTTCATGACCAGAAAGCAAAGAGGAAGAGGCCAGGATCCTGCAATTCCCTTGATGGTTACACCCTCCCCAATGATTGCCCACTAGGCACCCCCTCTTAAGTTTCCATCACCTCCCAAGAGCACCACCCTTGGAACCAAGCCTTGAACACCCAGGTCTTTTGGGACATTCATCATCCAAACTATAGCAAACAGCCTCACTGCCACCAGTTTACTTTTTTGCTCTGGCAATGATCATTCATTCTCAGAGCAAAAAGTCAAATCCATCATTAGTTTATAGAAAAAGAAAAAAAACACTGTGCAACAAGTTTTGTAGCTTGGCATAATAACAGTGATGCCTTTTTCTCTTTGGTACTGGGAATTTCTGACTTTTCTTTTTTCTGGACCCATGAGGTGGGCCATATTGGATATATAGATCATGCTGGACAGGGTTATTTTTGTCCGAACCACAAAAATAACATGCATCTGATTAACAGTATTAAGGATAATGCCCATTAGTGGTTTTCCTAACGTGTTCATTTCCATTGTTCACATAGACCTACCACAGGAACCACCCTGAAGGATGACCTCAGATGGCCAAACCTAAGCAAACCACCAAGCTCCTAGGGGGAACACGAGGATACTCCTTTAACCAGCCATAGTGTCTTCATACAAATGATAAACATGATGATTTGCTATCAGAATAAATCGAAATATAATGCAAACCAAAAATGCAACTGAGAATGAACTGTTGTGCAATGAACAGAACTGTTCCTGTGTCTTTCACAATGATGCTGTGGTAGGCAGCCTCAACCTCACAAGCCCTCACTTTTTACTAGATCTCTGCTGTGTCTCTCTAAAAGACTCACAATATAAATCATCCACTTACAATTCCCAACACACTGAACTCCACTCCCTGATTGCTTCTTGGGCTTAGTAGGTGCCATTAAAGCCAACTTTCTACTGAAAACAGCTTTGGGTTATTTCACTTCTTAAAAACAAATCATCTCCTGAGACCACCTTCTTGCTCACAGCTGTGTGGCATTAATTACGTAGTTCTGCCTTTTGAAAAGAAAATCTTTGTGGTCTGAATAAGATTTTGTTTTTGTTTTCTGTCTTTGCTAAAGACTCCTGAGGGCAATTTGCAGAAACAAAGTTTCAGAACATGACAATTTTTCAGCTTAATTTACTTTACATATGAAAATACATGCGATTTTTCTATATGCCTTTTTTTGCCCATGGAAAATGAAGGTACTTTATTCTATATTTCTGTTTTGGAAGAACAAGGAAAACCTTTTCTATGTAGAGTAAATAGCATCAGGGAATTTGAATTCACCTGTTGGCAAAAGGAAGGTTATATGGTAATGGTCATATATATTTCATGGTGAATATACTCAGAGTCAATTTAACCAGAATCATCACTTGTCACTTCCAAGAGACAAAGTCCCAGCAAGGAGCATTTCATTAACAGAGCCAAAGTCAAGGGCCCAAGGCAATAGTGTTCGGGGGCAGGCCCCAAATGGTTGTAGTTAGGCTCCCTCCTACAGGCTTCCAGGGAGCTACGTTATGCATTTAGTGTGTGATAAAGCTATGAATCCACTGTGTTATGGTCAGTGTGTAGTGAAGATCAGAAATCTTGATTCAGGGTATATACTCCAGGTCATCAACACTAACTTGTGAGTACCCATCCTTATGTAAACTGTTGGCAATGTCCTTCTTTGTTTGGCCTGCGTATAGAGCAGGGCCTATGGAAAAGACTCAGGGCTAAATGGGGGCAAATAAGGGGCAAAAAATTGAAACTGGCTGGGGGCTAAAGCAGAAGCTAGAGACTGGAGACTACTACTTCCTCTGAATAAGACATGTCGACTATCCCAACTGCAATTTTCATCTTCTTCCACCTGTTGAACCCTGAACTTTGTTTCCTGGGTCTGAGACCCCACACAACAAATGACTAGGAAATAAAAAACCTGCTCATTTGCAGCTTCTATAGTAAAAGGCGCAGCTCTGCCTCCTACAATGATCCCAAACTGGGAAATTAACCTCAACTAGAGAAATTCTGCAGATGCCATGGAGTTCAAAAGCAACAAACTGTCCACACATAATGAGGCAGCCCTTTTGATATATTTTTTTAATTATCTTTTACTGAAAAAATTACAACACTGAAGCTTCTAGCAATTCTGAGGAGTAGATACCATTGATAAAATATGAGAAAACAGACTCCAAAAAGGTGAAATCATACCAAAGTTACCAAAGAACAAAACAGGAATTTACCTTTCAATTCCAGCAATTCGTGGAAGGTTAGTAGGCATAACTGAAGAAAGAGTTCTTTAATTGAATAATTTTGGAAACATAACATTGTATTTCACTCATTCAGAGAGTCCCAATTTACTTTATATAAATTTAGTGTTTTTAAATTTATTTAACCACTAACCTCCCTTGTGTTAGTACTTTCCAAAAATCATTCCCTTTTGAAATCAATTTTGGAAAATTCTGCTCTGTTCTTACCTGAGAAATCACAATAACAAATCATTCATCAATGTATTAGTTTTCACTCCTGTGACTAAAGACCCAATAAGAACAATTTTAGAGGAGGAAACGTTTATTTAGGGGCTCAGGGTTTCAGAGGTCTCAGTCCATAGACAGTTGGTCTTGTACTTCGGGGCTTGAGATAAGGCAGAACACCATGGCTGAGGAGTGGGAAAGCAGCTCACATGATTATCAGGAGAGGGGGGAGGGGGAGAGGGGGGAGAGGGAGGGGGGAGGGGGGAGAGGGAGAGAGGGAGAGAGGGAGGGGGAGAGAGGGGGAGGGGGAGGGAGAGGAAGAGAGGGAGAGAGGAAGAGGGAGAGGCAGAGGGAGAGGGTGAGAGAGAGGGAGAGGGAGAGAGAGGGAGGCAGAGGGAGAGGGAGGCAGAAGGAGAGGGAGGGAGAGGGAGGGAGAGGGAGGGAGAGGGAGGGAGAGGGAGGGAGAGGGAGGGAGAGAGGGAGAGGGGGAGAGAGAGAGACTCCACTTTCCAGATAGAAAATATATACCCCCAGTTAACCACCTCCTCCAGTCACACTCTTCCTGCCCACAGTTACCACTTAGTTAATAATCAGGGGATTAATTCATTGATTGGTTGAGGCTCTCATAATCAAATCATTTCTCCTCTAAACTTTCTTGCCTTGTCTCACACATGAGTTTTGGGGGGACACCTAGTAGCTAAATCATAATGATCAACTACTACAAACTGGTCCATCTTTGTCAATTATTTTTATTCTTGATCAGGCAGAATTGGCTGGTACTGTTACTAAGTAGCCAATGAATTTTACATCATTGACCAAAGTAGCATCACCCAAGAACCATCAACTTTAATTGGTCTTCACAGTATTATATCTCACCTGGAAATTCTTGAGAAACAAAGCTACCTTTGTGGAGATTTTGATTTAAAAATATAACAAGGGAAAAGCCATTCTATTGTGTCACTTACTTTAACAGCAATAAGCCCTAGTACAGAAAGAATTTGATCAGTTTGACTATTCACCCAATTTCAGTGGAAGATGAATAACTAAAAATAAATAAGAAGTCTTAGAAGGTTGCCATCCATATCTCTGGTCACTTTTTTGTGCATTTGTCTTCACTACTGAGCTTTCTCCCCTAACCAACCTATGGACCAGTGATTCACAATCTTGCTACACATTAGAATCATATGGAAAATATTGAGGGGGGAAAAAAAATATCAGTGCCCCAGCATTCTTTCAGAGTTTCGATTTAATCAGTCTTGAGTAAAATCTGCTGTTTAACCAAGCTTGAAAAATCACTGCTTCAGGAACTACATGCCTTCACCCAAATTTCTAACACTGCATTTTCTTAATCCAGCATTGTATTTTGAGTTTTTTGTCCTTACTTATAGAATGAAACTTTGATCTTTCAACAGTCCATTTCATCTTTGTCCATTTTTTCCAGGATCTGAAATATTTGTTTCCCCACCAGGTCAAGAAAGCACCTACTAGTTTATTCCACCAGAATCACCACCAAGAGCCTCCTGGTGTCATACTTAGGTTTTGGGGCAAGTTTTAGGTTGCAATTAGTGACTCATAGATCAGTGGCTGGGCATTCCTATATTGCTTCTACCTCAGTAAGAAAGTGTCTATGAATCTAGTGTTTGCAATCTTCAGTGTCAGAATGTATCTCTGTATCTGTTGTGTGCTGCACTTGAAGTGTGTGTATGCCTGATTCAAATGAGAACGTTTGCCGCCACCTTGTGGATGACATAGCTAAATGCAAAAAGATTCTGAAATCAGATCTTAATAAAACTGCAAATACAAAATCGTCTGGAATAGGCTTTGTGCTAAGCCCCATTTAGAACATGAAAAGCCACTAGTAAGACATGTAATTTTCAATTTTTATTCCCAGAAATTAATTTTAATAATTGTGTAAAATTGGCGACTTTGTACACAGAGACCTGAGAATGTTTAAAATTTGAGGGGGAAAAAGATCCATTTTCTCTCTTAAAAGCACTGGTAATGGAGTGTGAATACCTTCTCTATATTAAACTCCTATCACATTTAAGATAAGAAAAAATGTAAAACATAGTATGCCTTGTTTTTTATAGACTTTATTACTTTTCAAAGGTCTTTCTGGCCTATGATCTTATCAAATCTTCATCTCAATTGCACGAAGCAGATTATCCTGGTACTATTACATCTAATTTTCAGATAAAGTAGGTTCAGTGGGATAAACACACTAAACAATGTGACACACTGACAAACAACAAAGACCAATGTGACAATAGAGAGCACTTAGTACTTTCCCTAGGTGAGGTATAGCACTTAGTACATTGTAACTATGACATTGATCTATTGCTTAGCAACATACCACTCTGAAAGAGCAACTCAAGGCAATAATAATCATAAAATGTGCTTAGAAATCTGGGTTTGATGGCCAGTGTTTCTCATGTAGTGGCAGGGGCTGGGTCAATCTTGAAAGCTTTTCTATTACCATATGTGGCACTTGGGCTTCAAAGAATGATACAGTGAGGGTCTGGAATAAGTGGGCTACTTGAGCAGCTCTCTCTTTGGGTGGTCTTTCCATATAAGAGCCTCCCAGTCACCAGGATCTTCACATGGTGGCTGAAGGCTCCCAGAGTTTCCCACAGGACAATAGCACAAGTTTCTCTTTCTAATTGACACTCAGAAGTGAGGTTGCACACTTCCTGCTACATTGTATCAATCAAAAAGTCCAAAGACTCATATATGCTAAGGGAAGGAGAAATAGAGGGTAATTTTAGATGAATGAAGTAACAAAGAATTTGTAGATATTTCAAAATCACCATATATACATTATCTCCATTAACATTCGTGAGTTAGGTACTCCTAGCATCCCCATTTATAGATGAGAATGCTGAGGCATGATGTGGCTAACTAATGTCCCCAAGGTAAACAGATAACAAGAGTAGCAATAGAATGTGATTCCAGAGAGCTGGACTCCAGACTCTAGTATACTCTTAACCTCTGTACATACTCTTGTGACATTGAAACTGAAAGCTGGATACACATTGACAATTGTGAAGAGTATTTTGCTTTCAACTACAATTATCAGTAAAAAAGGAAAAATTAAAATAAAAAATATATATTTATAGTTCCCTTTATCCCCGTTGCACAAGAAAGTGAGGGCTAGTAAAACTGTGTTTTGCAGAATGCATATGTTTTAAATAAACATTTATGAAATATCCAGTTAGCACGGTCCCTTTATTAGAGGATCTTCCACTCTACTAGAGAAGACTAATACACTAGGAAGTGAATGACACAAGCAGAGAGAAGAGAATCACTAAAGATGAACTGAGAAGGACACTGGCCAATGGTGTGTTTTCAGATATGAATATTGGTGCAGGCTCTTTGGGGTGAAATGATGTTCTCTGCTATTCGGTCAGTTCCAGTGCAGTCATCTTGTAAGGCTTCTTTTCTGTGCAAGGATCATATCATCTGTCATTTCTCCTCCTGCCTCTCAACAGCCAAGTCAGTTCTTTTGAAATGCCATCTAGGAGTTGAAGCTGAGGAGAACATTGAGCATAGCACACCATTCATTGGTCTCTTATTGAAAAGTCACTCAAAGTTGGCTTTATGCTTTTTGTTTACTTTAGTGATGGGTTGGAGTGACTCATTATACAATTAAAATAAATCATGCTGCCACCATCTACACATTCAGGCTTTGTAAAACCTACCTGAGCAAATAGGGAGGAGGGAGGTATCTTCCAAGAATTTTAGCAACCAGCTCCTTTTTGTACTTTGAGAAATCCTCCTTTGACTCAGACTCTCGTCAAGACCTTCAATGTTCTGATAACAACAATGATGATATTTCAATTCTTTATGATACATTTGTGTTATTACTATATTCCATGTTTATTCAGTCCCCAAATTGCATGAATAACCTAAAGTGATTTAAATTTATTATTCTCTTTCCAGAAATATTTGATTTTTTTTACAAAAACATATTGGCTGAAAGTAAAAGGCAAAGGACTCAATATGTTACAAGTTTTAGAAACACATGGAGAGGAGAAAATAATTTAGGACAGTAGACTCTCCAGGAAGCCACATCATAGCTCAAATGAACTTAGAAGAACTGGATGTGTCCACTATTTGTGAAGCCAACCAGCCCTGTAGTGATCTTACCCTTCTTACAATGCCTCTAAGCTTAAATAAAATTGTCTCAACTATTTTCCAATGCAGTGACCTTGGCAATGTAAAACATAGAACCCCAAATCAACAAAATATGTAAATAAATGAGACCATAGATAAATTTCTTAAAAGCCAATTTGGTTGGGAAAGGACTAGGACTAAAGACCATTTACCAGGGTGACATTCAAAACATTTAATAATCAGTATGTCATATGTTCTGACTAATTAGAGTAGACACTGGCCAATAAGAAAACATGATTGAAAGGAACCACTGGTAACTGGTTCAGCTATAAGGGGAGGGGGCACATTCAAATATTTTCTGCCATTAGGAAATGGAATAACTGAGCTAGTTGAGGAAAGCTGTGGAGAAGAAGGGGTACAAAAACAAAGCAAGAGAGTCAAAGATACATTTGATTCACTTGGAAAGTTCTTACGTTGTTGATATTTTTGCCATGAAGAACATAACAAAGCACTCTGAAGACAGGGGAAATAATTTAAATAGAAGTCTAAGTCAAATGAAAACATCCTAAACAGAAATAAAGTCACCAAATGTTTTTTAAATAATTACTTTCTATATCAGCAATCTGTGGGGGGGAGTTCATAAAATAAACTAAAATATTATAAAGTTAATCAAATGAAAATTTTAAAAACTAGTATAAAATCAGAACAAGGGTAAATAAACTTAACACAGATGGGGGGGGGGAACAATTTTAATCCGCAACCAGTTTTTCTTATTCAGTTTAATTTATATATGATTCATTGTCATTTGTAAGTGCCCAACGATGATATTTAAAGCTAATCAAAAATTACACTTAACTGTTACTCTAATTTCTAATGGATTGTTTCCTTGTAACATGCAGAGAATTGCATTGTAAAGAATCATCAGTTATTGACTCAAAAGACTGAAATCAAGCCCAAACAATAAAGAAAGCAGTAGTTAATTTCAATTCAAATAAAATCATTATTCTCATCAATTGGCTAAATTATATCCAGTCAATTTTTTAATTAGCATGACTGTATTTCAAAATGTTGTTGCTCTAAGCATTTCCATGAATATATACCATAAACACTAAGAAAAAGTCAAATATTTTTAAACAGGAATTCTCACCACAATTTAAGTTAGAACACTATTTGTGTTCTAACTCTTTCTTCTATCTCTTAAACATTCCAGCACACAGCCAAGGTGTGCTGTGATTTAAATACTTCAATAAAAAGACGTAAAGGTTCTTTCAGGAGCATCTATCTGTGAGATTCGTCACTCTACATCTCTGCTGAAATTTAGAAGCAGCATAGGAGATGCCTGACAAAGGCCAGGACCTCATCCCAGACAGTCTCTTAAGGCAGCCCAACACAATAGTGGGGACATCCACCCAGTGTATAACCAGTGACAGGAGTCCATCACTGTCATTCAGATACTTCATGAGAACCTAAGGCACAGGAAAGATGATGCATGACTGTACACAATTCACTGTCTTCCCAACCTAAGAACACCTATGAGATTTGGACATTTCCTGCTATGTAACATGAAACACAGTACTGTTGGCTCCTCCCAAGCAAAAATTAATCTATACAAATGCCCGCCCTGGACATAATGTTAACCAATTAAGAATAAAGTTTATATTTTGCCCTCAATCTCTACCCAACTCTTAATTAAAAAAAAAAAAAAAAAAAACTCATTTTGACCCTTGAACAAAATGTTAAGAAAATTACTGAATTGGATCCTTTGGTCCATGCGAAGTAATGATTAAATAAACATCATTTATTTTGACCTCTGGTCACAACTCTTAAACATGTATATAACTCTACTAAGTGAAGTTTTGCTAAAACGTGGTTTGTCTTCTTGAGGCACCATCCATACTTCCCACCCTCTATTTCAAGTGACCCCATTTTAATTAAATACCTGGGTTGAGAAATAGGAAGTTTGTGATTAATATCTGCATTGTGCAGGTAGAACAGAAAAGATATTTTTCAGGGAGAGATCTCGTCTCATAACCCACAGTTCATTTCACTCCCAGATTAGAACATTCACCTCTGTACTATGTTAAGCAGCAAAATATGATTTTTTAGAAATTAAAAGGAAGGAATTTTATTTATTTCTCCAGTGCTTAAAAGAAATATTAACACTTGACCGTACCTCCCTGGGACTCAGCCACACAGAGCCCCAGCTATGGGTACCTCACTTTAGGGAGTCCTATTCTAGTCTTCCTTCATGGCCTTTCCTCTAGGACCCTCCCCAGGAGTTTATGCAACCATAGGGTCAATGTTTCCCTTAAAAGTCCACTTTCCTCATTTCACTCTAGTACTCAGAATTCCATGCAAACTGCCAGTTCTGGCACAGACCTCCTCCCTAGGCAGACCACAGCTAGTAAGAAATGCTCAAGGTACAAGGGAAGGTAGTTGTTTGGAGGATGTGGACAGGATGTAGACGTGTGGGTCAAGGCCTACACATGTGCATGTATGAGATTCTCATGAAGCTGGGCAGAGATGGGTCTGGGGAGAAATAGGGACATGCTATGAACTGTATGCCAACTCTGCACATTCTGTTACAGAGCTAAGAGGAATCAAAGATGTTAAATTTAAACCTAGATTTCCAGGTTGTTTTGAAGGTATATTTGCCAAAACAGGAGGAAATAATGTACTTTATTTAATAGCTTATCAGCTTTAAATATTTAGACATGTGCTAGGTGGACCTCCACATATACTCTTACGCCAGGGCCTGCAAATTCAGGACCAGGTCTAGAGTATAGAGATACCAAAAATGAATCAAGTAGGTGACATCTCTTTATCTTCCCTACACAAAAGCAATATATAGCCTTATCCAAACAGGTTTAACAACAAGAAGTTATATCCAGGCTTTTTAGGATGTTGACTTAAGCTGCTGACTCTCTTCTCCAAAATCAAGCCTGAAAGAGTTAAGAATATGAAGGGTGGACTAACAGTGATTTGCATAACTAGCAGCCATAATAACAACTGTGAGAACCCTGGAGTGTTCTAGACTCTATAGAATCCCTTTAAGGCTTTCTTGAACCTGCAAACCTTGAAAGGGAGGGAGGCTGAATTATAAGAGGTTCATCCTGGAGTATAAAAAGCTGGAAGAAATCTAAATTTGTGCTTGTATTTACAGTCCTTTAAAACTCTAATAAAATCATAAAAGATGGTCTGAATAAGTGAAGACAGACCATGCTTTTGGAGTAAATGACTTACTATTATAAAAATATCAATTCTCTCCAAATGTATCTATAAATTAGACATAAGCCCTATTAAAATTTCAGATGAATTTTTCTGAATCACTCAAAATTCTTGTTTGAAAACGTATGTGGAAATAAAAAGTCTACAACAAAGTCAGCCTAAAAAACAACAATGTGTAAGAAGATGCATAACTAGATATTAACACATAAAACAGTCATATATATAATATAACAGCATACAGATAAATAAGACAGAATACAAAACCATGAATATAAAAGAACTTAAAATGCTATAGTGATGCTATTAAAAATCAACCCAAAAAGATTGCATTATTTTATAGGTAGTATAAATTATAACTCTATCAAAAAACACATATAGGACCAGGAGTATAGCTCAGTGGTAGAGCACTTGCCCAGCATGCATGAATCCTTTAGTTCAATCCCCAGTACCACACACACACTCACACAAGAAGAAGTATAAAAAAAGCAAGAAGAAGAAACTTTTAAAAGCACATGTAAAGATAGACTACAAGTGAATTAAACACTCAAAAGTAAAAGATAAATTACTAGAGTTAACAGGAAAAAATGAAGGTAAATAAATTTGTAACATGGGAGCAAGAACAACCTATTTTAAAAATACAAAAAAGACAAATCATAAGACTTGATGAATTTTATTATATTAAGGTTAAGGAATTATGTCCAACAAAGGACATCATGGATAAAGTTCATAGAAAAAATTCAGGTAAGAATAATACATTTATAATTTTAGAACTGAAAAGGTATTAAAATTTGAAAAACATAACTGAATTTACAAACAAAAAAGAAAGAAAAATGCATCAACTAAGTGAATAGGTGAGGCACAAGAGATTATTAAGGTGGTGAAATTATTCTGTATGACACTAAAATGGTGAACAAGTGATATAATACATTTTTAAAAATCCATAGAACTTTATATCACAAAAAGTAAGCTTTAATCTATGCAATTTTATAAACATCATTTAAGAGTTTGATACTCCCAGGAAAGAATGCAGACTATGACAACGGAATCTAACTGTATTGCAAGTGTTACTGAAAAGGTTGTGGGGAAAGGTATTGTTAACATAACTTGAGAAATAAAGAGAGTCTGTAAGACAAAAAGAACTTCATTAAAGCATTTTACTCCCATTGACAAATTCTTTTATTTTTTATATTATGAATATATATATATATATATGTATGTATGTATATGTGCGTGTGTTAACAATTATGATACTACTATGCATGTATGCTAGAAGTGAACAATTTAGTAAGTGGATGGAGAAGACAAAAGTTCTCACTATTGGAGTGGAAATTTAAAAATAATCAAGGGGAAGAAGCTCACATGGTAGTTTTCATGTGATATTGGTAAAGGCAGACTCAAACCAAAACTAGATATCCGACCCCAGAATAGCATACAGCTAGAATGTGACAGGCACCTACCATGTAATATCACACAGAAGCTAAAAATGTCATAAGATGTATCAATAACAATATGAATGGAGCTTAAGATAAGGTTAACCAAAAAATGCATATTTTTTACACAATACTATTCACATGAATTCAAAATGCATACATGCAAAACAATATTTCCTATTTAAGAAGAATGTACAATGAAAGTATACATAGTATGCACATAAAGATGAAAATGGAGAATGAAGAGGGAATAAGTTAAACAAGAGCTTTACATAGGACAAAGATGTTAATGTACCTAAAGAGTATGACAAACATCATTAAACTAACCTTCAGCACTTGATTCAATGAGGAAGAAAAAAACTAACCCAGGTAAGGAAATGAAGTTTCAATCAATGCTTTCTATAATAATGTACTGTGCACTTCAGAAAGCTAGACAAAAGAATTTTTGAAAGCTTTCACTATAAAGAAATGATAAATTCCTGAGGAAATAAACATATTTACCCTGATTAAATATTAGACAATGCATTCAGATATCCCAACATTACATGGTACCACATTGATATGTATAATTTTTTATGTTTTGGGTATCCATTTTAAAGTAACTTAAAATGAAATGAGGAAAGAAAAGAGAAATATGCTTTGCTGAAACTTAACAATTCATTCCTACAGCTGAGGTGTAGTTTGGGTTCACACTTTCCAAGCCTTTCTTCTCCCTTGGTCTGGGACACTAGTTGAGAAAGATAAAAAGGATATTTCGTAGTTTCCCAAGGAATTCTCCAATATAAATCCTTCATGCTCAGGTCTCTTTGGCCAGATCTGACATCACAAAGGTATCACCTTCAGAGAGCAGTTCTGCCTATAGACACCTGCCCAGGGGCCAGTAAATCAAGAGCTGGGACAGTACTTAGCATTGACTTTCTGTAGTTGAAGAATACCTACTTCATCTTTTACAATTTTTGAGGAAGAGTAAGGATAATGGCTCCCCCTACATTAGTCTAATTATGGTCCTGCTATGGTAGCATAGAATACACAGAACAAATACAACAGAGCAGAGGCAGATTTCATGGTCCCGCTGAGCTGAGCCTAGACTTCAGTGGTTTCAAGAGCTCCAACTAAAGTCCATTAATAATAATTATTTTAATAGCTGAAAATTGTTGTCTACCATGTGCCAAGCATTGTTCCAAACACTTTAATTGCAGTATGTCATATGTCATATTCTCTCTCTCTCTCTCTCTCTCTCTCTCTCTCTCTCTCTCACACACACACACACACACACACACACTCACACATGCACACACAATATGGTAGATAGCTATAATAATCATACCAATTTTATAAGTCAGAAAACTGAAACATAAAGAAATTATGTGGTTGGCTGAGGTTTGTCCATTGACAGTGGAGGTGGAATTCACACCTGGGCAATGTGACACCAGAGCCTGTGAACTCATACCCACTGTTAACTCTCCCCACAGGGTCTGGAGGTCCATGTGTCAGAAGGGCAGCTTCACTAAAGAGGGACCATAATAGTAGCAGAGGAAATTGTTTTTGGTTTGGGGTAAAAAAGGTATTTTTCTACCTACATGTACTGACAGCCAGGTTGTGTGTGTGTGTGTGTGTGTGTGTGTGTGTGTGTGTGTGTGTGTGTTTGTGTGATATAACATATATATGATCCAAAGATTTTAAAGGATTTTTTCTTTTTTACCCATTGTTCTAAAATTGTTAAAAATATGGAAAAATTTTGTAAAAGTGTTCAAAATCCTGCAAAATTAAAGATAATGACAATGCATGAGAACAGTGGTGATGGTGGCATTTGATGCTTCTGCCTCTGAACACATCATGGAGAAGCATATGTAGAACATATAGGAGAGGATTGGAGAGAAGAGACAATCTACAAGATCTCCTGTATGCACAAGATTATCCCCAGGATGCTTCTTCCTGAGAGGAGTATCAGCTCTCCTGCTGTTTTTCAAAAGGATGCCACTAAATAAACATTTCTCATATTGCCCAGATACATTGTTTTAAGATTAAAAACTAACCAATGTGGCAAAGGCAAGAATCTGCCATTTTACGTTTTGTCCATTTCATGTACACAATCAACAAAACAATTCTTAAGAACATTTTAAAGTTTATTGAGGTAGATCTTCTTATGCTACTTAATGAAATTGTCAATGGTAAGAATAAAAATCTTTTTTATATAAGATTCATTGAAATTTATCACAAAATTCCACTACTGTTCTGAATATAATGCCATAGAAGAATATTTTATATAATATATACAATATACTCATCTGTATACTCTATTAAACTTTTTTCTCATATTAACTATTTTTTTTAATCTGGCTATGCCCAGGTTACTGTAACGTATCAGGTTACTAAGAAATGGAAATTTATTCTAGCATTAGCCTAAGTAAAAAAGCTTATAGATATAGGGATAGAGATAGGTAGACACAGATGTGTTCAGATATGGATATACAGATCCATGTTCATATTATATGCACAAGTTTTTCCTTCCACTGGTTTAAATAATAACTGATGCCAAAATTGAAAGTTGAATGATCATGTGCTGAAAACTTCACAACACTTCATACAAATACTTTGATTTTGAACTCCATGAATTGAAAGGACCGACCTCCCCCCCCCCTATTTGTGGCATAACAGAGGAAAAAATTACTGAACCAAAAGTGAAGAGGCTGCAGTTTAACATCATACTGTGAGATCTTGGAGAAGTCATTCAGTTTCTTCATGTTCAAATCCTCCTAACAATAAAATGTTTGTAATAGACTAAGAAGAGGCTCTCCAAATCCTCTTCACTCATATTCACTGACAACAGTATACTCTGTGTGTTGGGGGGTGGACGGGGGTCTACATGCAGTATCTGAGACTTCCTTTAAAAGTGTAAATTACCCGGTTGACCCACTAGATGGTAGCAAATTCTGAATGATTACTGAATGGTTACTGAATGATTACAGGCAGCCAACAACTTTCATAACAGCCTGAATTCTCCTATCAAAGTTAGTAGAAGCACTTTGCCTTGCTTGTCGAAACACTTGAGTTTTATTCATATTTACTCAGCTATGCCATTTATTACTTACATGATTTGGAGCAAATAAGCCTTTCAAAGTTTCTGATTCCCCCACAATAAAATCAAAGAGTATCACGAAGATCTATAACTACGAATACTGTTACCCTAGGAAGAACAATACACATTTAAATAGTACTGTCCTCACATTAAATAAGAATGTTCTCTTTTCTACCTTGAGTCATTCAAATAATTTGAATTTGGGATAAAGAAAAATTCTATGTTCTATTTATGAGATATTGGGTCTTTGGTAAGTTTTAGTTTCCTTGTGTGTAAAATGGGAAAATAATAGTATCTATTATTTAAAGAGTTTGAAATGAATCAGTAAGGTGTCCCAAGTAAAGCTGTTAACTACATGTTAACTACTATTGTTGTTACTAGTTCTTTTGAAATTATTCTGATTCTGTCTCAAAGCATTGAAATCCATCAAACCATTTCCCTCCCTCCCCCCACTGTCACCCGACCCCCCCACACATACTGCCTCATCTGATGTGTTCAAGCATAAACCAGGGGCAGTATACTGACTGTGAAGCATAGGTTCAGAGTCTACATAGAATGGCCAAGGGTCTGGAAATGGTTCCCAGAATCCTCTTTAATCTAAGTTGCTGCAAAAAGGTCCATGTCTTAGATCTGTCAGTCCAGGAGTCAATATTTTGTGACATAACTAATCCTCACTAAAGCCCCTTCAGAGCCTGGTAGGCTGTAGATTCTCCCTACAGGTGGAGTGGAGAATCCACCTGAAGACTCCAGGTAGACACAGTGGGCTTTCCATCTTAGCAAAAATCTGCAAAGACCAACCCTGAAAGATAACTAACCTAGATTGCAAAAGACAATCTACTTCATTCTTCCTTAACTTGGTATTTATTCACCGCAATCATCAAGACTATCACTTCTTCTAAAAAAAAATATTGTTACACATAGTCTGAAGAGAGTATAGGTATAGGTTTAAAGACTGGAAGACATAAGGTTAAAGGAACCAAATCCTTAAAGTAAATAAAATTTTTAGGATTCACCCCACTCCTTTGTTTTCATTATCTATCATCACTTTTGAAAATAGCTGATATGATAACCCAGAAGAATTAAGGTGAAAAGCAAAAACTAGCTATCCCTACTACCAGGAACCATCCCCTCCCTGACCTCACCTCATTTTCCAAAGAACTATATTGCAACAAATTTCTCCATTTCATTTTGCCACTGTTATTCAGTGCTTAGCATATGACTTTTTCAGCAGTGATATGAGTGTAGAATGATATCATGCTCTGTGTAACAGGGTGAGCCCAAGTCAAGATACTGGTGCTGACAGGGAACAGTGAGTCAGAGAACATGGCCCAGCCCAGGGCAAATGAGGTGGACGATGGAGCCCAAACACTTAAGAGCAAAGCAGGTCACGAGAAGTGGAGCCAGTCATGAGCTGAGTCTGGAAACATCTCACACCTTTTATCCAGATGCTAGCAAGAATGAAGACAAGGACCTAGAGACAGAGTGGCCCTCCAAGATATCAGGATATAGTGGAGGGTTGTGCAGGAGTAACAGAAAAAGAGTGTGGCCACTGCTTAATGGGGTACTTTAGAATCTTTCTGCTCACACCACTGGTTCTTATTCACCAAAAGATGCCTTAGGACTTTCAAAAGACAAATAAAAATTTTAAAAAATAGTTCTTCAATACATATGGAACTTAGGAAGAGTAATCACACACACACACACAGAGGTAAATGAAAAAAGAAAAAAGACTGACCTCTAATTATATGTTCTTTAGCTCAAGGAAAATCTGTCAGAACAGCACAGCTACCATTCATAACATCATGAGCTCACAGAGGGCAGAGACCCAACCTGACCTACCCTTTCACCACCATTGCCTGCCACACAAACACTCGGCAAATGTTTGCCTTCATTGCTCTTGTTGTGGACAATACAATTGAGTAACATACCAGCAACAAAGCTTGTAATACTGTCCTGCTGAGTGACCAAAGAGCAGGTTCATAAACCCTTGACCTTTAGCCCTCTCCAGACTTTCTCAGAATGTGTATGGGAACATACGAAGGAGCTCAACCAACCCAAACAGGAACTAAGGCCAGGATATAGGCTTCAAAAGGACAGAAACTTCCTATGTGCCTGTGACAGTTAGTGGCTCCTCATACCCAGAACACCATCCCTGCTAACCGTGAGTTCTACAGTATACAGTGGGTTTGGAAGTCAGAAGATCTATACCCTCTGCCTATCTTAGCAGCTACAAGCCATGTAACCTGAAACACATCATTAATGTTTGTTTTCCTTTTTCATAAGTTAGGTTAATTGTCTCTAATGTACACTTCAGGGTAATACTCTTATTCTAAGAGGAGAAAATTAGATTCAACAGGGCCAGCCAGCGTTCCTGATCTTTGTAAATTCCCACACAGTCTTTTCCCTCCTTAATCCACATACTTTTCAGTGTGTGAACAACTAAACTGCTTACCAGAGATTTACTGGTAACATAAATGCAAGGAGGATTCCAGTAAATTACATGTAATCATCCTTTTTGTGTGCTTCAGAGCAGTGTGAACTATCACCATTTGAACACCCTCCTGGATTGTCTACTGACTACAATCTAAAGAGAACATTTATAATGACTCAAAACAAAGATATAAAATGAAAGGATTTCTATGCTTCGTCCAGTAAATATTATATGAAATAAAATGGCCTTTAGATTTACTACAGGTATCACATGAAATGATGATGAAGTTAACAAATGTCGACATGTTAAACCATCAGTAGACATTGACTGAAAAAATGGGTCAATGGAGGTAAAATTCTGTGGCACTTCATTTGAAGTTCTGTGACACTGAGACCTATGACAATGTTTTTGCTGTATTGAAAAGATCCCCCAACTCTTTAATATGAAGTGTTGGAGGCTTGGAGGGGACAGAAGATGATGACTTTGGGAGCTGGCACAGCATTGGGTGAAGCTATGAAGAAGCTATTGAACACTGATCCCCACATAATCCCACCAGCACCACCATTCCACTGGGGCACTTAGTGTCCTAAGTGATTACAAAGATTTTTCAGTTCAAAGTATATTGCCTTCTGATCTAATAAAACTTTTCTACCCAGTTTCAGTTTAGAGTAAGAAGCAGCAAGCGCATTCTACCTTGTATGTTCCAGTGAATGTAGCCAAAAACTTAGAATACACAAAGCAGATATTTGGAAACTCTAAAAAGTACATGGCAGCAGAGAGATTAGTGAAGAAAAGATCTGAAGTGGCGCTGCATGACAGTGCACATATCATGTTTTCCCACTGGTTCCCTGGCCTAAACTCGAAGCAGACTAATACCTAGAAATAGGATCAGTGAAAACAGAAAGAGCTCTAAGAGAAGCTCTCTAGTTTAGGCTTGAATAGCAGTTAAGGGAATCACTTGACAGAATTCCTAAAACTCCTTGGTACGAGAAACTTTCTCTCCACCCAAGAGAGAGCTCAGATCTCAAGACCCAGGAACATGGAGCAAACCCCATTGTTTCTTTATCTTCCCTTTCATACCAGACACTGGTAAGGCATGAGAAGTTTCAGGTAAAACAGGATAAATAAAGGTTTAGTCTTCAGGGGAAGGAAAAAAAAGACTGAAAAGATGTGTTTCAAGGAATTGGAAAGTAATGATGAAATCATGGAGAGGGAGGAGCTAAGAATAAGCAACCCCTTTAAGTTGGTTCTGAATGCCTGGGCACACCCCCATACTGTGCACACATGAATCTGTCCCTAATCAATATATCAAAGACTCTGAAAACCCAACTAAAAGTTTAGATCGTTGCCCAGGTTTTAGACTGGCCACTGAAATGTACACACATGGGTCAGATCCAAATAGGACTGCAAATATTTTGAAAATAGAAAAAAAGAAGGGATATTACAATAGATCTTGTAGATATAAAAAGGAAAAAATAGAGAATACTATGACAAAGTCTATGCACACAAATATAGATGAAATATATAAACTACTTAAAAGCCACAAACTACTTAAGTTCATCCAAAATGAAATAGACAATGGCAAGCATCTCATAAGTATTAAAAAAAATAAAATTTATAATTGTAAACATTTCAAACAGAAATTTCTGGTCCCAGATGGTTTCATTGATGAATTCTACCAAACACAATAAGAAATTACAGAGATTCTATAGATTCTCTTTCAAAAAATAGAATATGAGGGAACACTCATCACCTTATTTTATGAAGCTAGCTTTATTCTATATCAAAATTAGACATGAATAATAGAGGAAAATAAAATACAAACCACCATCCTTTATGAACATAGATGCAAAACTTTTCACTAAAATATTAGTAAATTGCATTTGGCAACACACACACCCCAAATACAAAATACAATATGACCAAGTGGGGTTTACCCTAGAAATGCACGACTGATTCAATTTTTTAAAAAAAAGCAATCAATATAATTTACCACATTAACAATCTGTAGAAGAAAAACCACAAAATCATAGCAGTTAATGCATAAAAAGTATTTGCAAAAAAATTCAATCCAAAATAAAATTCCCAGAAATCTAGGAATAGGAGAAAACTTTCTCAATGTAACACTATTAACATAACAAATTGTGAAGGATTGAATGCTTTTCCCTAATAATGGGAACAAAGCAAGAATACAATTCCCACCATTCCTATGCAACACCATCTGTAATAAGGCACAAAGAAGTAAAATGCATACAAATTGAAAGGAAAACATAAAACTTCTTTTTATAGTTTTTGTTAACATGATTGCCTACATAGAAACTCAGTCATTCAAAAGAAAATAAAACTTCTAAAACTAGCATATGATTTGGTTAAATGTGTGGCACATAGCTTAATCCTGGCAACCGGGGAGGCCAAGGCTGAAGTTTCCCACATTCAAGGCTAACCTCAGCAACTTAGTAGGACCATCAGCAGCTTAGCAAAACCCTGTCACAAAAAAAAAAAAAAAAAAAAAATTATAAGACTGGAGATGTAGCTCAGTGGTACCCCTAGGTTTAATCCCCAGTACAAAACAAACAACAACAAAAAAACTAATATGCAATGAAGTTGTAGTATACAAGGTCAATACAAGTATAAAATACCAATATTATTCATATATACTAGCAATGAACAAGTGAAAAAAATCACACTTTTAAAAATATATATCATTTGCAATAACAAAAAATGAATTATTAAATGGGAGTCTAACAAAAGATATACAGGATCTTTGGGCTGAATATTGCCAATGCTGATGAAAGAAAACAAAAAAGACTTCAAAGTTGAGAGACAGACTTTGTTCATTGATTAGAAAATTCAATGTAGTAAAGATAAATTCTCCCAAATTGATCTAGGAATTTAATGTGATTTTAATCAAAAGCCCACCAGGATTTTTTGTTGAATTTCCAACCTGATTTTATAATTCATATGGAAAGGCAAAGAAACTAAAATGCTGCAGGAATTACGTTGCCTGTTTTTAAGACTTATTATAAAGTTACCTTTATCAATATTCTGTGGTCTTACACACAATCTTGTGGGATGGAAACACAATATTGTGGGATGGACACATGAATCGATAGAACAAATTAGAACAAAAATAGATCCATGAACATACGAGCAATTAATTTTCAACAAAGATGTAAAGATAAGTCAATGGAAAAAAGTTACTAAGCAATTGGTGTTAAAAGAATTATATAGTCATTAGCAAAAAAAGTTAACTTTTACCTAAACCCCAATATCTTATATATTCATTAACTCAAAATGGATCATACATCAAAAAGTAAAGTGTATAATTATAAAACTTTAAAAAGTAAACATGTATTAAATATATTTAAATGTATAGATTTATCAAAATATCAATTTTACTGTATACTATTAAAAACTAAATTTTTTTTAAAAAACACAACTCCTTATCCTCTGATTCATGCTCCCTACTACTGGACAATCGGTAGCCAAGAATTAAGTAACTCTTTTAAAGGTATTACAATGAGGTAGCAAAATTCTAGCTAAATTTAAACCTTTAGCTTCTAAAAAAATTCCCTAAGGAATAGAAAGTCCTTCTATTGCTGAAACCCTGGTGAGGTAATTCTCAATCCATACTACTGCACCATTACAAATAATAGACAATACTAGACATCTTATTCTAGATGTCTATTAGGAGCTTAAGGGTGTGGATAGGGGAAAGTTAATGTCAAGAAGGGTATCCTAGCTTGTATTCAACAGGCTGAAAGTTACAGAGGCAACCAGAGTACTTGAACAAAATATTAGAACTGGTGACACCATGACGACTTCCACTCTGGACCACTCAGACTTATCTACACCTCCAATGAACCGGTCGAGGTCAGAAAGGGGTTGGGAATGCCAAGGTATGACTAAAGAAACAGAGAGGGTGCAAAGAGCCCATAAGACATTGAAAAAATGATATCACAATCTGCAAATGGCAACTATGTAAGTTTTCCATTGCTACGCTAACAAATCCTCACAAACTTAGAGGCTTCAAATTGCACAATGTGTTCTCTTAACCATTGTGTAGAGCAAAAGTCTAACCTAAGTTTCCCGGACCATAATCAAGGTATCCGCAGTACTGCTCTAGGGGACAATCCATTTCCTTGTTCTTCCCACTTTTAGAGACCACCCACATTTCTTGGGTCAAGGTCCCAGTCCTCCACCTTCTAAGTCATCAACATTGTATTTTCCTGCACTTTTCATTCCTGATTTCATACCCTTCTGATTCTCCTGCTTCCTTCTTTCCCTTTTAAGGACAGTTGTATCCCCTGGACCCATGCAGATAGTCCAGGATAATATCCCTCTTTTAAAGTCGCTGGATTAGAAACTTTAATTCTCCTTTCTCATGTACCCTACCATATTTACAAGTTCTTATGATTAGGAGGTAGTCATATTTTGGGAGCGATTATTGTGCTCACCATAGTAGACCTTACTAACAGATAAATTTTAGGAATCTGACATGGACTACAAAAATGGCATTGAGATGTTTAAGACAAAGCAGTAGTTTAGAAGTTTTTCACACATAAGCCAAAGAAAACTTAATTATCTGTCACTGGAAATTGAAATATTTTTATTTTGTTCTTATAAGTTCTCCATATATTACCCAGAAGTCTATATCCTATGTTTTAGGTCAATAACTCCATAAGCACGAGGTGAATAAAAAGATCATTTGATAGTCTGTGTGGTTAGGCAACCAAATGGATGTCTCATATATTATTAAATATAAGCCTAAACTGAATTTGGAAGTGCATCTTAACATGATAAATGTCATCAAAGAACCTATAAAGGAAATACTTATTGATTTACCTGAAATAAAATGAATATAATTTCATTAGTGGAGAAAAACTCTGGAAAGAAAATAGAGTAATGGATGGAAAAATACCTTAATAGCCAAAATTATTCTTACATAATTTTTTGTTTTTCAAGAACAATCATTTGATTAATCATATAACAATTACCATGTACTGAAAAATATTTACAAAAGTACCATTGGGTTTAAAATAAAGATGTCTGCATCTAACTTTAACTAATGAGAAATATAGGATTTTATTAGATAAAGGATGTCTATGTGCTTTTCAATAAATTATATGGACAAGTAACTTTTGCTGGATGCTACAATTCCTGGTATTCCTGGTGAACAGATACTCCCTCAATGATTCTCAGTCTGTCTTCCCCAGAAAGCACCCATGAGAAATGAGGGCATTCAGAATGCAATAAACATAAATGAGATTTAAGCTCAATTCCCTGTGCAGTATTTCTGATGTTTTCCATCAGCAAGATAAAATAGTCAACAGTTTGAGAATTAAACTCATGTTCTTATAGGCATACCTTAACAGTTCACTAGCTTCTTGGATTCCTCTCCTTTTAATACCCAAATAATTACCATGTGGGTCTCCATCGTGTGCTATGTCACAATGTCCAACTATCTTCTCCTGGTTGTGGCTTTGCCAAGCTTCCTCATCCCTTCTTCCCATGCCTGCCACTCATAACTATTCTCAATCTGGTGTACTTGTCTCTGCTATCTCACTCAAAAAGAAGACATCACTGCATTTTCTCTAAAACACAGCTGACAGGAGGCAAAAGACTTCACTCAGTGATTCTACTGTAATACATGCTATCCCTAACACACAAGGGATCTTTGTCTTGCCACTAACATATCTTAAGCACCTAAAATATTGCCTGGTACGTAAGTACATGTTCAGCAAAAATCTGTTGATTAAATGGAAGGTTTATGGAAATAAGGCAATTGCAATACAAAAAGTAGGAAATCCTACTCCTAGAATCTATCAAAATCATTCCTTAGTCCTCAACTATGTCCTGAGGACTGACTGAGTCTTCTTACTTGAGAAACCTCATTTTTACTTTACTCTGGATATCCAAGAGAAACCAAACCAGTTAATCCCACAATAATCTTTCAAAAATGTTGTGGTGACCGCACAAAACACAGCCTTTGCCTTGTGAAGCAGTTGGATTTCTTTTATTCCATATCCAACGTTCCCAAATAGGATTTTATTTTACTTTTACATATGGGAAATGTTTATTCCAAAACTTCAAACTCCTTCTATCTAAAACATGATAAGGAATCCATCTTTAGCAATGCAAAATGCCTTTGAAGTTTCAGTTTATTTTTTTCCTTAAACATTTCAAAGAATCCAAGTCAATTCTCTTCCTCTTCCCTCTTACACACAGCAGTGTTTGAAAGTGGAAAAAAAGTGGTAAGCATATCCCAATCACAGATAAATCTAGTCTGAGGAGAAAGCCAGAAGGAGAAAATTTGTGCCTATTAATAGACTCACAAGATCATGACCCTTCTCCCTCTCCCACTGTATACATGCAAAGTTGACTTTGAATCTCCCTTAATTCCTTTTATTTTTTAAATGTCATATGCAAACTGCCTTGTGATGACTATTATTAGTAACACATCACTAATAACCTTTCCTTACACCGATGTGTTGTGATACTTCAGCTAAGAACACAAAATAATGGTTTATACACAAAGGTCTTAAATTTTCTAGCATTTCCAAACTTATATGTGGTATAAAGGAAGTATTTTCCCAACGCATAATTTACAGATTGGGAATATAAGTAGCACACATGTGTATATTCAAAGTCAATAGCAATTTTATAACATAAATGCAGAAGGGATAGACCACATAGCTTGAGGCAAGAAAACAGGTAGGACTATACACTACCTCCAGTCCCAGGGGCTGAAAACATAGGCAGAGCTTGGTATAGGTCCTGTGTAACAGGAGCAAGCAAAGCCTTCACACTGTGCAGCCTTCCTGATTCACTCCCTCAGTTTTTACGTGATTCTATTAAAATAGCCACAAGTTAGCATGATCTGCTTAGTTCTGAATAAGGGGGTATGTAATTAGAAGTGTATGCATGAGAGAAGAGAGGGTACGCAATTTAAGTTTGGGGAAGGAAAGTTTTCTTAAATAGAAAGAAGCCAAGATAAGAAAAATGAAATTTGAATTTGGGAATGAGCATTATTTTGAGTAAGGCTATCCTTACTTCCCTACTCAGCAGGTGCTCCTTGGTGTGTGGTGGGGTTACCTTGCAAAAATCCATCATATGTTGAAAATATCATAAGGAGAAAATACATTTAATACACATAGCTTGCAGAGCACCGTATCTTAGCAAGACAGTGATTTTACTGTCATACTGTAATGGTAGAGTCTGGGACATTTGTCCTCATGATAGTGGGGCTGACTTGGAGTGGTGGCAGCCAGCATCACATATCCTAACCCCAGAAAATATCTGAAATAAGATTTCTGCTGAATACAGATCTCCTTCACACCATGGTGAAGTTGGAATCATGTAAATGGAGTCATTGGTAAATCAGTGAATATCTGAACATTATTCATAGACTTGGCAAACCACACAAAAGAAATTTAAAAAGCTGAAGAGAAGTGTAAGAAAAACTGCCTTTCCTATATTTAAAGAAAACAAGGACTATTCTAACATATATTTTCCTGAAGGCCTGTTAAAGATTCAGTGTTTAGTCACAAGCATTCAACAATCTTCACATCAGTAAACTACAACCTCAGGGTTTCTCCAGTAGGTAAGTGAGATAAATGCACTCTTTGGAGCTAAAATGTTGTTATGCTGAAAACAAGGAAACAATCTTCCCCTGAATTGATCAAGAGGAAACAGAATACTAAAATCTTATTACCTGACAAAGCGCCAGAGAGCCTGAAGCACATGTCTCAGTGATTTTTTTTAAGTTTGGTCAAGAACTTCCTAAAAGAAGATATGATTCTAAGAATAAAATGTTGGTAAACTTTGTCTTCCTGAAAAATATTGTTTTTAATATTATGCAACAAAACAAAGTATAATTCTTATAATTCCCACATATGCACAAGAAAGTCAAACCTATTACTTGTTTTTTAGATTTGCTAGATTCATTTTTCTCTCAAAGAAAATGTAGAAAGATAGCTATACAAACAAGAACTAAGAATTTGTATTTACAGAAATAGAATGATCATATATTATATGTCATTTCTTGTGTTATTCTGTGTATCAGTCAACAGTGTGGTAATTCCAGAATGAAAGACAATGTGTAAAATAGATAACTAGAGTAAAGTGACAGATTTCCTCAGAAAGCTGGGTATTTTATTTGAAAAACTGTAAAAGAAGCAAAGATAGGCCAATATGATTTGGGGTTTAAGACAGCACATTGGTATGCAAAAAAAAAACTATTATAGAGAAAGTAAGGGGAAGTTTATCATTATCTCTCTAATCTGATCCATCAGTTTAGGTTTTTCAAACTAGTGCCCCAATTCAATTACTAGAAATCCCTGGAAACCAACTGACAAACTTTTGCCATTTCAAAGATAAACTCTTGACCTTTGTCACAGGTTTTTTTTTTTTTTTTTTTTAATATCAGCAATATCAGAATGGGACATGGGACAATTATCAGACTTTCAGTAAAATGTGTCCCTTCCCAGAAGTTTGGGAATTATTTTCAAAAGCCATGTGATTTTTAACCCATTTTCCTCTCTGGGTCTTAATTACCTTCTCAATGAATGAGAGTGTATGATACAAACCATCAATCCCTGAGAACTTTTGCTAGGTACAAGTGTGCCCAGAAGAAATATTGCCAGCCTTCCTCCTAGTTACCAGTGGCCATGGAATATCAGGTGACTTTGCAATTTTTATGTCATTCTTCTTAAAGATAAAGCCAGTTGGCCTGGACCCTCCCCCATCTCACTGGCTGGGAAATGGCAACTGGAGCCACTACCTGGGACTCACTGATGCAAACCCTTTACTGAAGACTCTTACATGAAATAAAAATATATGTATCTATATTTATTTCAACCTCTTTAGTTTGGTTTCCTTTGTTAACTTAATCTGAACACTACCTAATACAGAAAGTCCTTGAAAATAAAATCTGAAATATGTTTCTGTTGTAAAAAAAAAAATAAACAATACTGGAAGAAAGTTTTGCTTGAGGACTAAAACAAAAGGGGAATAAACCATGTTATCCAGCCAATGATGATCACGGAAGCACATGCTAAGGCTTAAGATCAGTTTTTAAATGGTGACCTTTTCTCCTCTTTCTCAACATCTCAGACTTAGAGGCCCCTTCATCACATCTTTTAATTACTCTGTTAATCACTTTCAATATTCTTCCAGGTTACTACCAGGCTGCATGACAATAGATTGCCTTCATTACAAAGGCTGTCTTCAAATTCCCACGGGCATTTAGTAAAGTTTCATTATCCTCAGGCATAATCCTATGAGAAGATTAGATCACTAAAAGTAGTTTTTAACCAATCAGCATAAAACAGGCAGGGAGGGCTTGGAGTTGATGGGAGGTTAGAGCCCTGAAATCCTGCAGCTCACATGGGGAACCACCAGGAGTTCTGGGACAGCAGACTTGAACTGACTCAGACCTGCTCTGGCTTATGCAAATCATTTCCCAAAAATGGACTCAAAGAAACCTATCATTTTATTAGATGCCCAGTTTTAAATATTTAATTTAACATAAATTTTTACATCAGAACACAAATTGCATTTTACTGGTTATTAATTCTTTTTATTAGCAATATTTTTATTTGAGCCTTCATATGAAGTCTCAAAGATTTCAGGAGATAAAGTGTTATATAATGAAACTGAATTATTTGTGCAAATTTAAAGTTTGATATCTACTGATGGCTGAAGGAGAAAACATGCAGGTAACAGATCAATTCAGCAGCATGAAGTTTCCCAAGAGCGCATTTTATACCTTGAAGAGATTTGGATATACCAATGGCCAGCTAAGTGGCAATTTATGTCTTTGGGGTGCAGAGAATTGATGTGAAGGGAAGGACTAAGGGGATGCTCTAAAATAAAAGTGGAGGGATACAATATAGGGGCCTCACCCACCTGATCATCTATTTCCTACCTACTCATCTATCTCCCACACTGAAGGAGACCAATTATTTAAAAACAAATCTCGTCATTTTCATCCCTTCACTTAAAATTTATAAATGTTTTATGATGGTCCTATAGAAATGTGTTACATGCCTGGAAACCTAGTTACCTTTATGATAGCCCTTCAAACCATTATCTTCACTCCTACTTCCAGGCTGGGCACACTGGGTTTTATGGAATGAACTATGCCCTCCTCCCCTAATGTCATATGTGGAAGACCTAACTTCGAAATGTGACCTTTTTTGGAAAGACAGCTATTGCAATTATAATTAGTTAAGATGAGGCCTTTTCAGATAGATCTAACTTACCTCTGGACTCTTAGATAAGAAAGAAGAAAAAAATACAGGTATTTTACTTCAACTTCTTCAGTTTGGTTTAATTGAGCCTGAACAATACCTAATACCTAATACAGAGAATACTGAAAAAAATATAATTTCTGAAATGTGTTTCAGTTGTGAAAATTAATCAATGCAATGGAAGAAAGGGTCTAACTTTAGGAGTAAAACAGAAAGAGGAATAAACCTTGTTATCCTGCCAATGATGATCATGGAAGCCCATAATCACCTTACCCAATACAACTAGTGTCCTTATAAAAGAGGGATGTTTGGACAGAGACATCCAGGAGAAATTCATGTTAAAGACATAAGGAGATATTGTAGTGAGGCTTCTACAACTCAAAGAATACAAAAGATTGACAGCAAATCTATACAGGTTAGGGGAGAGGTATGGAAAAATATTCTTTCTCATATGCTCAGAAAGACCCAATTGCGTGCCCAACTTGATCTTGAACTAGCTTCCAGAATTGTGAAACAATAAATTTCTGTTATGAAGACATCCAGTTTGGAGTACTTTGTATTAGCAGCCCCAGCAAACTAATATGCTGGGCTTCTCAACTTTCAGCATTTTCCCATAATGTTCTTTTTACCTAGTAGAACAACTTTCTTCCTCTTCTCTTAGTCAAGCCATCCTCAAATCCTATTATAAACAGCATTTCCTTGAGAGACCTTCCTTAACCTTCCAATTAGGCAAGACTTCTCTCTTCTTCCTACCTACCCTTAGTCTAAATTCTGTATGACTCTGCATTTCTTCAAAGCTTCATACACTTCTGAATTATTCAACTGTTTGCTTTATGTCTATCTTCTACATTTGGCTATAAGTATAGACTGGGACTTATTCTCATTCACAACTGCATTCTCTGTGCCTAGATCAGTAGCTGGCACACAATTTTTGCTTAAGAAATATTGACTGGCTTCCTTGATTTTAACTTGGACTCCTCTGTCCCCAATAGAATTTCAAAGATTGTTAGCAATAATTCCCACCAAGTATTTTCTACCCTCATGTATATATTCATGTGCCTGAAGGCAGCCTCATATTTCTATAATTCTTTGTTGTCATACCTAAAATTTTATTCCATTCCACCACACATCTGTATAAGCAATAACATTTGTAAATGCAACTAGTCTCCAGGAATGTTTTTGATTTGGGTTCTATATTACTGAAAAGAATCTCAACTATTTGGCAAGCTGACATCCTCATAAGATTCTATCTGTAAAACAGATGAGGGAAATCATGTGAGAGAGAGAGAGTGAGCATTAAAGGAATGAAACAAATACTTGTTCAACCTGAGTTTCCTGATATGAAAAGCTTTGGTGACGTATTAAGGTGCAAGGTTTGGTGAGAATTATCTGGAATCTATGCAACAGTGAAAGTTAATCTCAAAATATCTATCTACCTATCCATCTTTATAAAAATAAAACCAAATGTTTCTAGTTAGAAAATTTTTACCTCTCAAGATCAATTCTTAGTATGATTTTGACTCCCAAAAGAATTACATCAAGATTTGGAGTGTGTTTAAAAACAGATTCTATAGTAAAGCCCTTGGTGAGCGTGTTCACCAAGTGGAAACATTTTGACTTATCTTAGAGAGACATCTCTGACTAAGTGTGAATTTGACAGCTATTCTCTTAAAGAAATAATATTTACAGATGCTATGCTATTTAGCATCATGTTGAGAGACAAATTCTGCTGGTCACAGAAGAACTGAATGGTGGGAGGTTTTGAATTCCATCATATAACAATACAGACTACAGTAAGGTCTACTACTCTTGAGCATGAGAGCACCAAGGTCACTGGATTTGTCCTGGTCATTCACTTAGTAACTATTTCTGAGTCACCTCTTTCATTATACATTATATTTATATTATGCCAGATGTTATATAAAGATGAATAAAAATAATTGTAACAAGAATAGTTTATTCTTATTGCCTGTTCATTATGTGCCGGCACTGTACTAAATGCTTTAAGTACATAATCTCCTTTAATCCTTACCATAGCCGTGTGATATAGGCATTATTATTGTCTTCATTTTGTGAGAAACTTAAATCTCAGAGATGTCTAGTAATGTGCACAAGGTCAAAGAGCTAGGATTTAAATATAGCTGTGCCTGACTCCAGTGCTTAAGTTCTTATCCAATGCATTATACTACCTCACAATAAAGAGTGGCTCAATTACAAAAATTCTTTCCCCAAATCTATAAAATTCAAGTTGAGCTTTTGATCTGAAAAAGATAATGTAAAAGTAGGTTTGAGAAGGAGGATTTAATTCCACAGTAATACAGAAATGCATTAAGCAATCTTTTCTTAGAATGAGTTTATGGACCATTTCACATAAGCTCCCCAAGTTCAAAAATCAGGATTATAGTGATTTTGGCTTAGACTCAAGCAAGCTAAGGAAAACAGAAATGAGAGAAAGGGCCTTCAAAAATCTCAAGTCCCATAGTGTGTGTGTGTGTGTGTAAAATAAAAATAGTATATAAAAAGACTTGAAGTTCTGAGACAAGAAAGAAACCTATCTGTTTTATAGACATCAAAGCAAAAATTGAGTTTGTATATACTTTTTTGTAGGGGAGAATTTAAAACTTTCATGAGCTTCTCTAAAAACATTTTGAACCAGAACAGAAAAGAAAAATATATTTTTCAAGAGTCCAAAGAGAGAGAGGTATAAAAAAAATGTTTATTACTTGAACTGAGAAGCTTGAGAATGATTCTAGGGCCACCCAAATCAAGAGAATAATTGCCCTATTTAATGTCCATCACTGCATATTCCCAGGCATGTGTCATCTTGGTATTTTGTCTTTCGGTATCTTCCTCACCACTGGCTTTCCCATCCATTAATTTATCTCCCCTGAGTCTCTCTCTGCCTTTCCTCATTCACTTTCAGAACAGTAGGAGCGATTTCACCTGACCCTGAGGGGTGACTCTGAGGGAGTAATATGAATATCTTCAGGAAACTGCTTTCCTCCACAGCTTTGGTGGAGTCTACACTTGGAGAAGGGTACCCCATCCTGCCCTGATGTGAAGGGAGCTGAACAGGTGGCCTCCAAACTATAGCTTCCACCTCGGGAAGCCAACTTGTCTTCAGATATAAGTCAAACCCTCCAGTTGTATTAGTAATTATTGTTATTTTGGGCCCCTTATCTACTGACTATTTTTTTCTTGTTTTTTCAATTATTCTGAATTGAATGGAGATATAGGATATTGTTTATCAAGCCCCTTGAAAGACTCCAAAATGATGGAGAATTGGATATCAGTGATTGGCAAACAGAACACAAAGAAAAAAATGTTTCTTTTGTCATACTTTGGAAATAAAAGACTAGAATTGGACGGAGGTGGTTTACAAGTTTATTTTGGTTCAGTTTTTTCCATCTCCAAACTACTAAAATAGCTCTGTTTGGCCAGATACAGTATAGGCCCATTTGTAATTGTGTATGTTTATCACTTAATCACAAAAGCCAAGAAAGGTGGCAAGAACATGGTTTCTAACCCTTTTCTGCAGCCAAGAGAAACATTTGATAGAGAAGAACTGGATTTAACATTAAGGGAATAAATGGGGATAAATCTAAGTTACAAAGAAGAGTCTTCTAGGTAATGTTCAGAATTGCATTTTTCTCTTTTCTTTTTTTTCTATTAATTGTACATCAGGATTGTTCAGGGTATAAAGACCATGAAAATGTGCTTTGCCCACACCCTACTATCTATAGAGATTAAAATGACTAATATCTCCAGCTCAAAGAACTATATCAATGTTTGCCTCCAAGCTTCCTCATCCACTCATGGACTGCTCTACCCACCCATGGGCTACTCCAGCTTACGGCTGAGGGGAGTAGTGTTTCTAAGGCAGATCCCACTCCAGAGAGACACTGAATATTTTCTTGCAAACTTAATTCCAGGATTCCATGATAACTTTGCTAAAAATGTGTGCCTCCATCCAACCTTCTATCTCTCCATCCTTCACCATGGGCTAGATCTGCATAGTGGTCAGATGGTTCTCCCAAGTACCTCTCTATTCCCTTTCATATAGGCATCTTCCTAGAATAGAACTTCTAACTGTTTATCCCTTCTTGGTGTCTGCTTCTTCGGAAAACCATGGGAAATTCTATGAATAGCACAAATGGAGTCCATTCACTTTGGAAAAGAACCAGAGACCAGCATTTACAAAATTCTATGAGAAAATGAAAAAGCAGGCTTGCTAAAGCTTTAGAATATTGTTAATGAAAGTCTCTATCCAATGCACAGTGGCTCTGTACTTTCAAGGATAGATTTTAAGCAATGTCAGTAAGAGATTTTTCAGAACTGATAGTTTTTGATTGTATGAGCATTGAAGAAGGAATAATATGAGGATTAGTTGTGAATGAATTGTCAGAATTGAATCAAAAAAGACGATATCAGAGGTTTCCCTAGACACACTGACCATACTTTATCAATACCAAATAAAGAAGTGACTAGTAATTGGGAGTAGAAATGCATTACTCAGCTCCAGTTACTCTGTTTCCAGAATGAATAGAATAAGAGAAAACATCACTCACATTTTGGTGTCTAAATAAGATGTATATTTGCATATGTGTGGTACCCTTCCAAAATGAGTCTGAGTCTTTTCAATCTCTCCATTAAAGCATAACTCATAGACAAGTGAAAGTACAAATTTTGCACTTGGGCTGGAAGGTCCTGGTAAGCAGAACTGTGAGGCTCAACACGGCAACCACTGACCATCATATTAGTGCAAAACTAAATTATTAGGTCTGGGAGTGCATCTCAGTGGTATGGTGTATGCTTTGCATTTGTGAAACCCTGGGTTCACATCTCAGCATTCAAAAATTGATTGATTGATTAAATAATTTAAATTTGAATATATTTTAAAGTTCAGCTGTTCACACTTCAAGTATTTAACAACCATATGTGACTAGTAGCTCCTGCATTGAATAGCACAGAAATAGAACATTTTCATTATCAAAGAATGTTCTTTTAAATAGAACTATTCTAGAAGAGTTCCCTCAGGATAGCCTAGCTATCTGACTTTTTAAAGTAATTCTGCCAATTTTTGTGTGGAAACAGAGTGTTCCAAGGTCTAAAGAGGCTTAAAGACTGTTCCATAAACAATGGGGAATTTTAGGCTCCACTAAGGAGAGATCAGTTTCATCTGGGATGAGGATCTGTAGCCAACATATTTCATTGAACTCTTTAAATTACTGTATTTTTCACCCTTTGCCTAATGAGAGTAAGTTTTAAGACAATGGGTAGCATTGACCTGCTGTAAGTAAGAAGTCAATGGCCCTAGTGATGAGATACACCACCCTATTGTTAAAAGACAGGATGGATAGACCGGGGTTCTGTTTGATGTTTAGTCTGCTGGAGAAGAGCCAGAATCTTGAGGTCTCCTGCAGCCAGAGGAAGAAGCTGAGCTTCAAATGGGAAGAGGAAATATAGCATAGCTCGCTCTTCAGAGATGCCTTGGCCCTGCTCCTGAAAGAGTCCAACTTTACAGAGGAGGGCCTCTTAAAAGGAGGGAATCCTTCTGCTAGAATTGTTAACTCCACTGGGGAAAAAAATTCATTCACTGACAAACCCAATTGTGAAGCTCCAAGACTTCCTTACTGACATCTAGGTGATCAGGAAAAGCTATGGTTGATCAGATGACTGAGTAAGCGTGCCACCTTGGAACAGATGCTGGACTGGAGAAGCAGAAAACCATAGGACTGTGCTTAGGATCTAAGGTTATGTTAAAATAGGTCTTATGTGGATGCCTTCCTCAGACTCCCACAACTTTCTCTGTTTCAGTGACTTAAAATTGATTTTGTTCTATGGCGCCTGTTGTTCTTCTTGGCCTTCATTAAGACAAACCATTGCTGGTGTGGCTTAAGGTTTATTTCCTACTGAATTTCCCCCATTTAAAACAGAGCGACTCTTCCCATTAATACCTTGGCCTATAATCTTCATTCCCCCTCCTCACACTCTTCTCCATGTTCTCGGCTCCATTCTGATCTACCATGTTTTTTTCTCCCATATTTGACTTGTTCACACTGGTACCAATAGATCCTGCCCTCCATCTAGAATTAGAGATGGAACAGGACTCGTTTTCTAAGAAGGAACTCACATTGTCAGTTCACCTTCCAGAGGATTACAAATTCTTTGACTTCAACAGCTTCATTTACTTTTTAGATCTTCCATGAAATTAACCACAAATTTGTTCAATGAATGAAGGCCCACAGCATTCCTAGACATTAGTTTAGCACTGGAAATCTAATGATAAACAACATAGACAAACTTCCTGAATACAGCTGCTTACATTTTAGTGTGGAGAGGCAGACAATGAATACATATAAAAAGTAAGTTCAATTATTTCCAATAGTAGCAACTGCTTTTTAAAAGTAAAATGAGGTCATGCAGAATATTGAGGGAGGTGATTGGGATAGATATAATGATCTGAAATTCTCTCAGAGGAGGTGAAAATTGAGCAGAAATGTGGATAATAAGGAGGCAGTCATGTAAAACTCCAAGGGAACACATTGCTGGACTGAAAGAATGGTCCAAAGGTATAAATGAGTTCATGATATGCTCCAGGGAAAGACATGAGTGTGGCTAGAACAGAAAGAGAGAGGGAGGAGATTGGAAGAAAATGAAATTGGAAAGTCAAGATCATGAGATTCTTTTAAAAAGTTCTGATTTGATTCTAAATGTAAAGGGAAATTGTTGAAGAGTTTGGACGAAAGCAATGGCCTTATTTGACTTAGGTTTTAAAGAGAATTCTCAGAACAATATTTGGAAAGGGATCTAAATCAGTCAGGGTCCTAGCAGGAAAAAGAGTCACACTCAAAAGTGTTTAAGAGAAGAGAGTTTAATGAAGGAACTATTTACAGAGGTATGGGTAGGAATAAGAAAGCCAACAAGGGTTAGTAAAAGACCCAGGGACCCCCAGGCTGTCATCAGAGAAAAGCTGTTATCCCCAAAGCCTGAAGAACAAGTGGAAAGAACAGTGATCCTCGAGACTTGGAGAGCTGAAGCCAAAGAAGCACCCCATGAAGGGTAGGGGGAAGCAGACAGAACAGATAGTGCTGCAAAACTAAGTCTGTAAGAGACAACTGAATACCCTGCATGATAATAAATTCTAGGGAAAATGAAATTATAATATAGTATGAAATATTTGCCAATATTAAATACCATTTTCTTAAAATTCAAGGGTAGAGAAAAGTTTGTAAATATGGTTTTCAACTAATTTATTAAGGTGGCTTCATTCTACCTAAAGAAAACAGTGCCTATGAAAAATAACCCGAGTAGCTTTTGAGATAATAAAGGAAGAACCAGTTATGTCAAAGTCATAAAGTAAAAAATATGAAAAAGCAGGTCATATGGGGAAAAAAATCTACTTTATCTCCTGGACTCATTTTCCAGGATATTTGTGCTGGCCTCCCCAGCTCTTAGATAAATACTCTCCCAGGTAGAACTATGAATGATAAATGACTGTGGGCAGACGTTTCAACTATGTTTCTATGAGAAGCAAACATCAACTTCAAGAATGTTCTCATAACCACTGTACCTGAAACCCAGATTTTCTCCCACTTTTGTAATATTTTAATGTTTTCAACATTTCCATCACCTGCTAGGACACTTGAGTCATAAAAAACAAACAAAAGAGCAAAAGGGTTCATTAAAACAGAAATAAAATCAAACATTCTTTAACAGTAATATTGCCACACTGATGAAAGGGAACAATCTTTCCTAGGTAAGGCTAAAGGACAGAGCATCTTCAGCATAATAGTGATTAGGAATCTTTCTAAGGAAGGAATTAAACTTAGAAGTAGAAAGATCTGCTGGCCTTTGAGATGCTCTACTCTCCTTGTGTTACCTCCCACTTCCTGTGCACAAGGTCGGAGCCTTTTCTACCTCACCATCCAAAAAGGAAGAATGAAACAGATACTTGGGCCCAGAGTAGTAGGGGAAAAAACGAGATAATGCAGACAGTCTGAGAGTCAAGAGGAAAAGCTGACTTCTATTTCTGTCCATGAAAGAGGAAGGCTAATAGAAAACTGGACAAACACAAGAAAAACTACTTTCAAATACTGAACAACAGGCAGCGCAACCATTAAGACCCTTGATAATGGGGTCTGAGGGACTAGGACAATGTTACCATGCCCAGGTGACTCAGAGAAGAGGACGTGGCAGTCTCTGTTAAGCAGATATGCTGGAATTCAGGGAAGCCAGAATTGCTAGAACTTTTAAGGCAATGTACCTAAGAGTACAAAACCACATAGAGAAAGAATTCCAGAAATCTGTGTAAAGGTCACCTTGAATCTTTGGCTAAGGAACAATCTGCCGAGTTTTAAGGTGAAATCCTGGGAGAATAGACAATAACAATTTCGGGGGGGGGGGGAGAGCAATTACCAGGGAGTTAGAGATGAACATTTCCTGGAGTTAAAACAGGGCTGGACACAGAACAATTTGAATTCCTGCCAGCAAGCATAGAGAAATTTTGCTGAAGACACAAGGCATGCAGTAGACTGTAGAGGTCCATGCCTTAAGAGCGAAGATAAACTTAACTCTAAAATAAAAGATACTCCATACCCACTCAAGATGAAAGAGCTGAAAAATAAGCTTTGAGACACCGAACTAATCTGCAAGTGACTTCATTGTCTTCAGGCAAAATTCAAAACTCACATTAACACAGAAATATCCACCACTCAACAATTCAAAAACATAAACTTCAGAATCTAGCAACCAGTTTAGAATTAAAAACAATTAATAAAAACATATCCAGAAATAATAGAGACTTAATTAGAAGATTGGAAACTTATATTTGCTTCACATATTCAAGGAAGAAAAGGAAAGGAAGAATCATAATAATGAAAGAAATGAAAAACATACAGAAAACCAAAAGAAACATCTAGAAATAAAAATTAAAATAGTCAAAAGTGAAACTGACTAGAAGCAATTAACAATAAACACTGTAGCAGGAAAAAATCAGTGAACTGGAGGCAATAGCAATAGACCTATCCAAAAAAAACTCCAAGGTGAAAAACACTAAAAAATTGACAGAACCTCAATGACCTGTAGAATATCAAGTATGTTAATACACATGTGATTGTAGTCTGGAGGGTGGGCAAAAATAATGTAAGATAATTTTCAGATTTGGAACAACCTATCAACAAACAGATCAAAAAAACTCAATGACAAGAAATATAAGGAAAATCACACAAAGATATATTATGAAAAAAAATTACTGAAAACAAGCATCAAAATAAAATTTAAAACAATCAAAGGAAAACACATAGAGGAACCAAAAAAAAGAATGTCTGAAGAATTTCTGTCAGAAACTATGCAAGCCAAAGTACACTACAGAAACAAGAAAATTACCAATGTAGAATTTATATGTGATCAAAATATTTTTGTAGGAAAAAAAAGAAAAAATTAAAATTTCATCAAAAAAGCAAGTTGAAAGAATTCCATGAATAAATCATTAGTAGAAATAAGATGGAACTCCAAAAGTATTAAGTTAATATAAAATAAGGCAGAAAAAATGAAAATAAACAACTAGAAAAATGGTAAAATTAAATAGATCAAGCAGATTGAGGAAGCAAGAAAAGGGAGAGAAAGGGTAGGTCCTGGGGAATGAAAGTGGTCAAATTGTTATGTGCAAATACCAATGTGGCATATGAATCCCACTACTGCATATAATTATAATGCACCAATAAATTATTAATTGAATAAAAAGATAATATAATTAAACTCAATTATATCATTACTTCTGTAAATAGTTTATATATTTTCCTTTAAAGACAGAGATTATCAGACTTTTTATAATAAGTCCTCAGTATTACAACTCTGTAAGTCTGTTTTCTGTTACTCTACCAGGTATCTGAGATAATCACCTTGTAGAGAAAAAAGGTTTACTTTGGATTGGGCAGATCTATTGCTTTCAGACCTCAGGTGGGGATGGGGGCAACACATCATGGTGGGAGAATATGGCAAATCAAAACTGTTCACCTTATAGACACAATTTAAAGAAAAGAAAGGAAGAAACTGGGGTCCCATAATTCCCTTTGAAGCCATGTCCCTCATGACCTAAAACTTCCCACAAGGCCCTGTCTCTTAAAGATTCCTTTACCTCCCAAATATGCACTTAGCTGGGTCTTTGGGGCTGGGGGATATTCCAGATCAAGCTAAAACACTCAATGGTATACAGTTTACAAGAATTTTTTTTTACAGTTTACAAGAATTTTTTTTTCTTTTTTCATGGTACTAGAGATTGAACCAGGATCTCACGCATGCTAGACAAGTGCTCTAACACTAAGCTACATCCCCATATATTTTTTAAACATTTATTTTGGTATAGAGTCTCACTAACTTGTCCAGGCTGGACTCAGACTTGCAATCCTCCTGCCTCAGCCTCCCAAGTAGTTGGAATTATAAGCATGCATTATCCCACTCTGCTAAGAAACCTATTTTAAAGACAAAGACATGGGTAGGATGGAATAAAGATACATCATAAAAACATAATTATAAGAAAGCTGGACTGCCTATATTAATGTCAGAGAAGGTAAACATTGTAAGAAGGAATGTTGTCAGGTTAAAGTTGGACATTTCAAAAAGATGAAGGAATCAATTCATCAAAAATATACAAGTCTAAATTTGTATGCGTTCAATAAGAGTTTTGAAATATTAAAAACAATGCTTATCATAGTGAAGGAAGACAAATACAAAATGTGATTGGACATATCAGCACTTGTTTCTCTCTTCTTCTTCTTCTTCTTCTCCTTCTTCTTCTTCTCCTTCTCCTTCTCCTTCTCCTTCTCCTTCTCCTTCTCCTTCTCCTTCTCCTTCTCCTTCTTCTTCTTCTTCTTTTTCTTGGTGTGTGTGTGTGTGTGTGTGCGCGCAGTGCTGGGATTTAACCCAGGGCCTCCTGAATGCTAGGCAAGCACTCCACCATTCGGTTCCATCCCCAGCCCCCTCAACACTATTCTCAATAGTAATTCAAACAATTAGAAAATCCATTCAGATGTGAAATGCTTGAACAATACTATCAACCATTCAGAGCTTACTGGCCTTTGTAGATTCTTCCAACCAATATCAGAATATGCATTTTTCAAGTGCATATGATATTTTCATTATAGCATACCAAATACCATACCATAAAAATTAGTTCAATTAACTAAAAAGGATTAAATTCATACCACATATATTACCTTATTACAACCAATTAAATTAGAAATCAATAACAATAAAACATCTAGAAAAAAAATCCTCGTTTGGAAGTTAGGTTAGAAAGAAAATCACAGAAGAAACACTGAAACTTGTGGAATGCAGCTAAATTTCCACTTAGAGAGGACATGGTAGTTTAAAGTGATTATATAAAATAAGAGAGACAAATTATGAATATCAATAATTAAGTAGAGACATTAAACATCCTGCAGATGTTAAAGGAAAAAGAACTATTGCAAAAATTTTTGCCTAAGGGCTGGGGTTATAGCTCAGTGGCAGAGCACTTGCCTAGCATGCATGAGGCACTGGGTTCCAGCCTCAGCATCCCATAAACAAATAAAGACATTCTGTCCATCTACAACTATAAAATATATTTTTTAAAAAAATTTAGCAAAAAAATATCAACTTCAATGAAATGGGAAATTTTCTTGAAACATAAATTACCAAAAACTGACTAAGTGTTATGGTTTAGGTATGAGGTGTCCCCCAAAAGCTTATGTGTGGGAGAATGCAAAAAAAAAAAATTTAGAGGTGAAATGATTGGGTTGTGAGAGCCTTAACCTAATCAGTGCATTAATCCCATGATAGGTATTAACTTCTTGTAACTGTTGCATAGGGTGTGGCTGAAGGAGATTGGGCATGCCTTTGGGATACGTATTTTGTCTTGTTGAGCAGCGCTATCTTTATCTTCTCTCTTCCTGATGTGATGTCTTGAGCTGCTTTCCTCTGGCACATTCTTTGGGCATGATGTTCTCTGCCTTACTCTGGGCCCAGATCAACAGAGTCAGTCATCCATGGACTGAGACCACTGAAACTGTGAGCCCCCAAATAAACTTTTCCTCCTCTAATTGTTCTTGTCAGGTCTTTTGGTCACAGCATTGTAAAAGCTGACTAAAACAATAAGCAATAGAAAAATCTCAACAGTCAGAAATCTATTAAAGAAATTAAATACGGAGCTGGGGATGAAGCTCAGTGCTATTCACTAGTGCATGTCTCTCAAATCATTTTTTTCTTTTTTTTGTACCCAGGATTGAACTCAGGGGCATTCAATGACTGAGCCACATCCTCAGCCCTATTTTGTATTTTATTTTGAGACAGAATCTCACTTAGTTGCTTAGCTCTTCAAGATCCTCCTGCCTCAGACTCCTTAGCCCCTGGGATATCAGGCTTGCACAACAGCGCCCAGCTCCCAAATCACTTTTAAGATGCTAGCTCAATCCTAGTACTAAAACCAAATTAAGACATTAAAACAAAACTACATGACAATATTCTTCAAAACCCAGGACATAAAAACTTCAACAAAACATAATGAGAATAAGGCATTAATTAATTAATTACTATTAAACCAAGCAATAATTAATTATTTAACAATAATAAATAATTTTACAGTAACAGAATAAAAGGAAAAAGTATAATAATTTAATGGCTATAGAGAAACTATTAATAAATTTCAATATTAATTCTTTTTTTAAACTTTCAGGAAACTAGGAAGAGAAAAAAATTAAGCTGAAAAATAGTGTCTGTGAAAAAAACAACAGCTTCAATTGTATTTAATGAAGAAAGACTAAAATCTTTATCACTAAGATCAGGAGGAGGGTTAAAATGGCCACTACTACTTTTACTCAACATTGTACTAGAAGTCTTAGTGCAAAAAGAAAAGAAAAAAAGGCATGCAAATTTGAAAAGAAACTAAAATTCTCTTTTCAGACAGCATAATCATATTCATTTTATAGATTTCTCAGGAATCTACCCCCCAAAAAAGCTTCTAGAATTTATATTCCAGTTTAGCAAGGTCACAGATACAAGGTCAAGACATAGAAATCAATATTATTTCTAAATACTAGCAACAAATGATTGTAAATTATAATTTTAAAATAATGCCAGCTATCAGAAACATGAAATACTCATGAATTAATTTAATAGAATATGTGTAAGAACTGTTGAAAAATCAAAAACATTGCTAAGAAATTAAGGACCAAAAGAAGTGGAGATATAAAACCATGTCTGTAGATTGGAAGACTTAATCCTATTTAGATAAGAAATAACAGTTTCCCCCAAATTGGTCCAGAATATTCTAATGAGCCTGCCCTCCTGGAAGTCATCAGAGTGACTTTTCTAAATTTTATCATTGGTTATGTAATTTGTCTATGTAAAAATAATCTTTATATCTCCCCAGGACTCATAGGACAAAGTCTAAAGTCATTAGAATAGCAGACAAGGCCCTTCATGATCTGAGCCACCTGCTGTTCTCTCCAGGTCTCTCACTGAAATGTCCACTTTTATTCCCTGGTGAACTCTTTTCATCCAATATCCAGCTTTGATCCTGCTCTGATCTACCCAGGAGACTTCATTGCTGCCTCTTCTAAGCCCACAGATATGTGTTATCCCCTTTCATCCAATATTACCATAGTTCACTTGATAATCTCTACGTCCCCCAGATAGGCTGTGTGATCTCTTGTGGGCTCTGCCTTGAGGACAGGGCTATGACATATTCATTTTTGTTTCTCTTAGTACTGGTACAGTGGCTGGCACACAGTAGACACTTGAATATTTTGGAATGGATCGTTGTCTGACTGGATGAAAGAGAATTGGAGTCCTTTCAAGGATGAAATACCCCAAGTAAGATGAAATTTAAAGGTAAATAGGAAGGCTGGGGTTGTAGCTCAGAGGAAGAGCTCTTGCCTAGCATGTGTGAGGCACTGAGTTCAATTCGCAGCACCACATACTAATAAACAAAATAAAGGTCCATCAACAACCAAAAAATTTTTTAAAAAAATATTGAAAACTTTAAAAAATAAAGGTGAATAGAATATCTTCTTTGAGGTTGGCTAAGATAAATATGAAAAATGATATTTCATAACGAAAGAATTGTTACAAATTTTTATTCTGGCTCCCTTTCCATTCTGGCATTGCTAAAAATCTAAAGCAGATCTGAGGAAATTACATTTGACCACAAGCCCCACAAGCTATTCTAGTTTCCCATAATAAGTCTAAAAGAGAATTTTTTTAAATATGTCATGTCCAGCCTTATCCCACCTTGGTTTCCAAATCCTCTCCTCCCCGCCTTTTTTTAAACTTTCCTTTTCATACTAGACAAGTGAAAATATTCTAAAAATAGACTATTGACAACATGCCTACCTCTCCACATGCAAGAATTAGCGGCCGCCCTTTCTAGAACCTGATTCTCCTGCATTTTCTTTGTTCTATGAGTTTGGGTATGTGCATATACTTGTAATGATTTTTCACAGATCCCTGAAATTAATCTAGCAGAAGAGTTTGAGAGCCCTATAGCTAACTCCTTTTGGTATCTGGAGATAAATACATTTCTACAACTTTATTTTAAAATATTTAATCATTTTGAAACCAAATCTGATCTAGAGACAGCTATGAAGAAAATATGACAAAGTTAAAATGAAAGCAGGAAAACACTTGGGAAAATTCCAGAAATCCTTTCTTCAACCAGGGTAGGCAGAGAAGGCTTGCAAAATCATGATATAGGGTAAAATTTGCCTTCTGAATAGCTTATCTCCTCCCGTCCATAGTATTTCTTCATACTGAAACTGTAATAAGAATTAATGAATTTCTTCTCCTTCATATTTGCCTCTCACAAGAGGACAAAAGGCTTCCCCACTGCACTTTGTATTAAACCAAAAGAAATTATTTTTCTGAAGGAAAAGGAGAGGGCATGGACTTACTACCTCTTCTGTGGACAGGAAAATTATCTAAGCTGCTGGGGACCAGTATCAGCCAACACTGAAGGAAGTTCTCAGGGCTCCTTTAAGAGCCAAGCTGTCATCATCAATGTCCTGTGGAAGATAAGCACAGGTCCTGTTAACTTAAACTCCTATATTTTGAAAGAACCTAGCACACTGAAGAGCAGCAGTAATAGGATTCTAACTTCTCTCCTCCTTTCTATCTGCTAACATCCAAAGATCTTTCCTGTCACATTCTCAGATAATTGGTTTCTACCCCTCTTCCTTGATTGCAAGATTTTTTTTCTCTTTCATAACTGTTAGCATTCCTTTGCTCTCTATTTTAAATTTTCCCCCTTTGTCTTTTCACCTCAGTTTGTCAAGGCCGCTTAAATCCTATTGTTATCTCTTAAATTATTGCTTGTCCACTCAGCAACCAACTTCTCAAGGTAAAATAATTTGAATGTGTTAACTGCATTCAATAAATCTTGTAGCACCACAAGGAAAACCACAGCAAGTTCAATCCAAGTTCCATGACCTCAGGTTTTAGAAGTCATTTTGACAGCTACCATTGCCATGTGTATTATTTAGTAAATGGTGTTTACCATGTGATATCTTTTCCTGCAAATTCAAAGGGTGAATTGCCAGGAAGAAATGGCCTGGCTGAATATTAGTGCTATTGAAGTTTATCAACTGTCTCTTCCTAGAATGTAACAGGTCTACTTAAATAAAATTATTTAAAAAGAAAAAGAAAAAGAAAAAAGAGAAGCCAGGCAGAGTATATTTTGAGTTACAAGGGTGATTGATGGTTATAGTTCGGATATGAGGTATCTCCCACCCCAAAAGCAAGAGTGTTAATGCAGGATGTGAAATGATTAGATTATGAGAGTCAGAACCTAATTAATCCATCCTCATTTTAATGGAGTAACTGACTGATAACTATAAGTAGGTGAGGTGTGGATGAAGGAATTTAGGTCACTGGGCATATATCCTTGGGCATATATTTCTTGTTCCCCTGGTTGATTTCTCTCTCTCTCTCTCTCTCTCTCTCTCTCTCTCTCTCTCTCTCTCTCTCTCTCTCTCCACCACCTCCACCCTTCCTGGTCACCATGAGCTGAGCAGTTTGCCTCCTCCATACCCTTCCACCATGCTGTTCGGCCTCACCTTGGGCCCAAAGCAGTGAAACTGGCCAACCATGGACTGAATCTCTGAAATGATGAGCCCAGGTACACTTTTCCTCCTTTTAGTTGTTCTTGTCAGGTATTTTGGTCACAGCAATGAAAAACTGACTAACACATTGTCTATAATTCCCTTCTTTGATCACATGAAGAATGATGAGTAAAGGGAAGAATTAATAAATATAAATTATTAGTAAAAATAAAGAACATTTAATGGAAGATAATGAAACTTTTTAAAGTCATTACAGCATCTCAATCAGTGAGGCAAAGATTGAATTTAGAGGGTTGAGTGTGGAAAAGGAGCTGATCACATATAGACTACCTGAGGTGCCCACAGTATACCTAAGCTACATCACAGCTGGAATTTGAACACCAAAGAAGTAAAGCAGATGTTAAAAGAGTTGGTACGTTTTTGAGAAAGAATGCCCTATTATTAGAAAAGAGAATCGACTACACAAGTTGGATTTAAGAAAAATGTTTCACTATCAAAAAGAAATGCTATGTTGAGAGGTTCACAAAACCTGCTTCTTAGATAACCCCTGACCTAATTCTCATGGCCTTGTGACTAATTCCCAGCATTAACCTATACAAAACTGAGTCACCATGATGGTCACTCAGGTTAACAGGTACTACAACCCCTTAGTAACTGGAAAATATCTGTCGTCAAAGTCTCCTTTTATATCACTCTAAGCTCTCCACAAAAAGTAATCTCTCAAAAGTACATTCCCAAAGGCATATTAAAATTCTTGACTCTTTATTTTCCCCCTTTCAATATTTCTTCCACTAGTAACTCTGCCCTCTCCAGTATGAATCCAGCTGGTTAGTCTTCTAGAGTCTCCATTTTTCCTCACTCACTCATTGACTCAGCAAAAGATACAAACTAGGGTCTAGTCCAAAGATTCCTAACCAGTATGTAAGGTGACCAACCTGTTCTGGTTTGCCCAGGATTTCCCCAGTTTTAGCACAGAAAATCTTCTATCTTTTGTGTAAACCCTACTGCAATGCTACAAATAGGTGAAGATATTGCTGCTGTCAGTTCTAGGGACATCAGGACTGAACCTGGAGCAGCTAAAGTTCTTGGATCCATAATTTCCAGCCACACAGGATTTCATCCATTTACCCAAATAGCCTCTACAAATGCCATTTTCTGCTTGCCATGACGTGAAGAAAAGCATAGATCTAGGCAACCTCATTTTAGTATAGTTAGTTGAAGGGAATGGGTAGAAAATGTTGCAAATTAATATATTTTCTTTTCCCCTATACCCCTAGTAAGACTATACACTTGAAAAGAAACTCTGAGAGGCTCAGTCCAAGGTTGCTCCTTTTCTTCTGGGCAGGGGTATCAGCACAGCACTGCTACATCATTCTCTAATTTTGTGAGATCTCAGGAAGGAGCAGTACCAGGGCACCATCTCCAACCTGTAAAGGCAGCACCATTCTCCATAGAAAAAGCTATTATAGGTTGTAAGAAACTAGACTGAAGTAGTAAGCAAGACTAGTGCATGAGGAAGCATCAAGAGCTCTTAGTGGAGCACAGGACAGGGGTGAAAATAATAACAAGATTGTTGACTGGGTGCCTGCTGTGTGACAAACACTACACTAACAACTCCACATAATTATCTCACTTAATACTCTTCCAATACTCTTCTAAGCTCTGTTTTATAACTGAGGAGATTGACCCAGTGAAATTAAATAACTTGTATCACGCAGCAAATAAAGCAAGGATGCATAATTCAACAAGTATTTCTAATGTGGAAACCCATAGTCTTAACTCCTCCACTTTAGAGACATTAGCACCCTCCCTTGAGGCAGCCAGCACCTAACAGCCATCACATCTGGATCTTAACTTTGCCAGATGATGAGAGAACAACTTTGTATATCACAACTAGGATTCAAGCATGACCATATCCACCAGAAATAACCTCAGTTGATAGTAAAAGACCTACAAATTCTACAGTTTCAAGTAAATGTCAAAGCCAGAGAAACTCCTGGTGTGAGCTTTATTTACCATGAAGCTGGTGTCCCAGGCAAACATACAATCGAGGCCAAAGAGGTGTGCTCCAGTAGTGGATCGTATGGAAGATCCTATTACTCATAATATCCCTTGATACTTTACAAATAACTCCCAACATTCCATTGCTTAAACCCTTTAAATTAAAAATGGATTTGCTTGATTATTCCCTGGCATGGTTGATAATAGTTGATCTTTGGTCGTGTATTCATCACCATGAGAGATATATGATAGGACCTAGAAGGTCAAGAAGGGATGCCTCAAAAAAGAGAAAAAAAATGTCACCCAATGGGGATATTCAACACATCAAGGAGAAGCTTTGTGATAAGATTGTTTGTTGTTTGTTTTTCTCATTTTTTTGTGGGGGGGGCTGTTGTTTTTTATTTCTTCCTAAAGCTAGCCCTATGATTAAATAGGTAGACATGAGTTTGGGGCATGGATTTTTGACTAAAGAACATATTTTCCTAAAATGTTAAGAAAACATTATCCCATAAGTGTCCTATTTTGCTTTGTTTGCTTTTTAATCAACCCAGGATAAAAGAAGTATCAGAGATATGAACATAAATAACTTGTTGAACTTTTGGGAATACTTCAGAAACTTATGGCAAAAAAAACCCCTCAGAATGTTATTTTTTGAAATTCAAACCATTCTAGAAAATTAATCCACTGAAATAGTTACTTGGCTACTTTAGCAATGTCAAAAATAATGAGATAGAAGATTTATTTCTCTTTTGTATAGACATCCAAGTTGATGAGGGTTGGGAAGTACTGCTCACCAATTTGCCTAGGAAATTCAGATTCTCTATTTAGTTACTCTGGGATTTGGTAAGATCATCTTTATTGTTAAGCAGTGTCTTCACCAACAAGCCCATGATCTAGACATCCAAAAAGAAATAACAGGGATAAAGGTATCAAATATTCAGTCTTTGGTAAAACTAGTCCTAGGTATGGCACAAGATACATCCACTCATATTCTGTTGACCCAAACTCTAAAACTATGAAGGAAAGAGAAAATGGCTATTAGAAACAATTACTGTCTGCCAAAGCCCTAGGATCACTTTAACTATATGCCAGGAGGATAAGAGTAGCAGTAACTATGGCAGAAAGAACACCAGACAAGAATTCAAAAACCTAGGTTCAGCACTGATTTGGTACTAACAAGGGAAGTGGTCTTAGATCAGTTATTTTACTTTTATCCTTCAGCTTCTTCATCTGTGAATTTTTTACTAAAGGTCTATAAAAATAGTCTAACAGGTTTCAATTCTTCTGACCAACACTGAAACTTTAATATTTAAATAAGACTGTATTTTGTATTGGAGTAACAATAAAACACAAAATCAAATTTATCATTCTAACTTGTTAAGTGTACAATGTAATAGTATCAAGTATATTCACATTATTGAGAAACAGATCTCCAGAAATGGAATCCTATAACCAGTAAGCAATGACTCTTTCTCTCTCCCTGGCAGTCCCTGGTAATCACCATTCTACTTTTTGTTTCTTTGAATTTGACTACCTGAAAAAAGCCTTTTATAAGCATAATGTCCTCAAGATTCATCCATGTTGTGACATGTGACAAGATTTCCTTCCTTTTAGTAATCTTCTAAAACACTGAACTCTAGTCCATTTTATGTATACGTTGCACATTTTCCCTATTCATTCATTGAAGGATATTTGGGTTGCTTCTTGGCTATTGTGAACTATGCTTCAATTAATATGGGTGTGCAAATATTTCTTCAAAACCTGTTTTGAATTCTTTCGGACATGCATCTAGAAGTTGGATTCCTAGTAGTATAGTAGTTCTCCAAATTAAGTTTGGTTCAATAAAATCTGAACTGCTTCCCAAAAATATCCCACAGGTAATGAACTGAAAAGTTTTACTGTGTTTTAACATCACAATTCCACAATCTTAACCAGAACAGATATGGCTATATTCATACAGATACCCTTAACATGAATGGAAGATGATACTTGATTATATAAGAAAATATAAGATTTTGAGGAAATGCCATGAATGTCTAAGATGATAAAATATCATACTACATCATAGACCAACACCCATGCTGAGCATGACCAAGAGTCTGAACAAAAAAAGGGACACAAATCCAGAAGATCAGTATATCCAGAATCATGAATGATATGGAAGCTATTTACTATAAGCAAACATTATGCAATTGTGGCTGCTAGTAAAACCATCAGTGGAAGGCTGTTGTCTCTGCATCTACGGATTGACTAGAACCAGGAAGACAGGGTGAAGTAGAAGGACAAGCTAGGATCCATGCAGGTAACTTAGAACCTTCATCTGTTTCTCTTTGCCTCTAACCTCAGTGACACAGGTGTTCTACAGAAGCAACTGATACTCAGGTCCAGTACTTGAAGAAGTGAAGAAGATGATCAAGCAACAGGTACAGAAGATGTGAGTCCAGCTGCCACTTAATGTAAACAATAAGTCACCCATCACCCTTCACTCTTCTACCAGATCTCCCATTCAATTCAGCAGTAATTATTTTTGGAGCTACCTTCAAAATAGATCCAGAATCGAAATATTCTAATGACCTGGTTGCTACTCCTCTTATTTCTCATCTAGATTTTGCAGTAATTTTCTAAATGGTCTTCTTACTTCTTCCATGCCCCGCCCCGACAATGGATTCTCAAAACATCAATCAAAGTCACTATGCTAAAACATAAAGCAGATTTTGCCTCTATTTCCTGATCAAAACTCACCTCACTGTTGGGGAAAACCACAGGATTCAAAAGGGACTTCCAAGTTCTGACCCTATTCGTCTCTCTCAGTGTATCTCCCTGCGTCATACAGATACCTAGGATTTATTTGGGTTTCTCTTGCCCTCACTCCACTGCATTAACCTTGGCCTCTTTACTATTCCTCAAGCATGCTGAATCTACTTCTGCCTCAGAGTCATTGCCCATGTGGTTTCCTCTGGCTGGATTGTTCTTTCTATAACTATTTATGTCTTGTTTATTTCAATGAAAGGAACAAGTGAAAAGGCAACTTATCACTGAAACCTTCTTAACTACCCTATTTAAAATAGCAAACCCCTAAGATTCTCTCTGACCTATTTTTTTTCAAATAAATATTTGATAGCCTTCATATTTTACTTGGTTACATTTTTATCCTCACTAGAAAGACAGCTCAATAAAGACATGAATATTTGTGGGAGGTATCCGTTATTGGTTTTGTTCTTGCTTTGTAATACTCAGGATTAAACTCAGCGTTCTTTACCATTGAGTTACATCTTCAGCCCTTATTACTCTTTATTTTGAGACAGAGTCTTGCTTGGCTATCCAGGCTGGCCTCAAACTTTCTAACCTCCTGCCTTAGCCTCCCAAGACTCTAGTATTATAGACATATGCCACCACACCCAACTATTGGAGGCATCTGTTTTGTTCACTGCTATATCCTTAGTATCTAGAACAATAAATATATGTTAAATAAATTAATAAACCCATTAATGAATGCTGGCATTATTTCATATATTGCTCTCTTCCTACAAACTCACAGAATTCTTTTGCCTTTAAATGACTCATGTATACTGACTATGGAAGTTTCTATATCAACTTAAGGACATTGGACTTATAAGATGAGAAATAACTGCCTAAGGTTTCTATTGATATTTGTCTTACTATGGAATAAGGGATATTACATCTCCTGAAAAAGGGGAGCTTGGGAGGAAATTCAGGTTAAGGAAGAAGTCGCTTCTTGCTCAAAATATTCATAGTCATCTCTGCATTTCACCTTGTCTAAAGTCATACTTTACCTATGCTTGAAAGTGTCCTTGGGCCAGGCTTCTTCTTCTTTGTGAATGCAATCACCTCAAACATAAGTGAACACCTGTATAAGAAAACTACACATAATTTACTTAAGAAATTATTTTGTGACTAAACAGTAATAAGATTTTACTAGTTTTAATGCTTTTTCCCAGGACAGAAAATGAAGAACTGCATCACTAGGCTATTTGCTTTGAAAAACATCCAGTTTCATAACCACTTACAAGTTTCATGGATTTTTTTTCTACTGTAAGGATTACTAAAATATTTATTATGTTTTATATTTGAACTGTGGTAAATCAAAGGAATATAGTTCTTTCTGACCACAAAACTAATAAAAAAAAATAATAGATGGCTAAGTATTAAATAAATTTACTTGGTATGTTCAGTTTACCTTTTTTTCCATTTTTTATTATCCTTCCATTTCTTTGATAGCTAAACTCCCCCTTTTAATAGATTTGGTAATCTAAATTGGTAAACTAAATTTTTTCTTTTTTTTTCCTTTGTGTGTGTATGTATGTCTATGCCTAAAATTTCCATGTTTCCTTTTTTAAAAAACTCAGTTCTGCCTCAGTATAAAGTGAATTTTTAAAGCAACTTTAGCTGAAAGGATCAAATGTAGCTCATTGCTCTTTTAAAGGAAGATATTCATTTTGCCTACCAAATACAATGTTGTGTCAGTTTGTCATTTATGCACAAAGTACTTTTAAAATACTAAGACAAATGTTGACTCTTGTGATAGTTAAAAATCAAATTTAATGACATAATGACCCATGTCTTAATGATTAGAGATTAGGTTCAATACTCTATTGGTTATTCATTCAAACTGTTCTTTGACTAATTTGCATGTATAGGTAAATGTTCTATTGATAAAGCTGCTCATTTGAGAAGAATTATATGGTGGTACATTGCAATAATTAAACCTAATTTGGTCACAGCGTGGCTCAAAATTCATTTAATCTCAATTACACTGTACTTTTTAAGTTGTTCCAATGCTTCACATAAACTGCGTCACCCTTAAAAGAATTTGTGAAGATAACTTCATATTACTCATTCAAGGCTTGTTTATGCCAGCTTTTATCTGAAACAATATTTACTGCCAAGACAGGCTTTGCTTTTTCAAAAACTTTTTTTTTTTTTTTTTACCAATAACTCCTGTCACCCAGTAGATAGGGCACAAACTAAATTTTAATACTATAAAAAATATAATGAAGAAGATAGGACTACCAAAAACATAATTTGTCTCAAAATCCATGTCAATTTGCTTTATCTGCACAATCTCTCTCCTCCACAGATCTTGTCATTAAATATTTAGCATATTAAAATGTCTTTAATTAGGTTTCACATAGTTAGAGACTTAACCCTCCAAAGATATTCAGGAATGGTAGTGGAATAAAAGAATATAGCTTTGACATTCTAGTGGTTAGGAAGTACAGTGACAGGAATACAACAAACAAATTCTTGACTTAGAGTTCCAAGATAGGCACTTTGTAGCTTTAGTGCAAATAATATCAAAAGCTGGATTTTAAGACAGGAACATATCCTGGAATACTTATACAATATTATATAAAATTGATGTTGTAATCATTAGACTTGAAGAAAGTGCAATATTATTGTAAGGGAACAAAGGTATGTCACCTTTCCTCTACCACCATAAGGGTCAAGGCTAACATTTCTATAACAAAAAACAAGTTTAAGGAGAGAAAGGCACACACAAAAAAATAATTAATCAAAGTTTTATATGATAGGGAATAAAGGGTCAAGGCCAACATTTCTATAACAAACAAACAAACAAGGAGAAATAATTTGTCTAGACAAATTAACCAAGGTGGAATCCCCTGCAGACCTGTGAGTATAGGAATAAATGAATAAATGTTTACTTTTCCATTCCACTAAGATTTTTTGTTGCTTGTTATGAGGCAAAAATCAACTTCTACACCTTCGTATACACTTCAATACATTTAAATTAAAGTCTGCTGTGTCCCAAGCTCTTGGCTTGCTGTGAGAATACAATGATTAGCAAAACTACCTATGACTTCCGACTTCATGGAACTTAGAGTCTGTTTGAGAGGACACTTAAGTAATAGCATTCCATACTTCTCAGAGGAAAAATACATACGTCTTAAACCATAAGAAATAAACTCCACCTATCCTGGGAAATCAGAGAAGATTCTTTGAGGAAGGGATCAGAGCTGAGATTTGGATGATTAATAGGGTCTCTTGAAGTGAAAATCATGGTGAAGGGGAGGACTGATGATGGTTATTTGCAGCCTGAGAGAGGTAGGAAGAGGTGGCAAAAGATGTTCTTATATTCCAGAGGAAGTAATATGTGCATGGTGAATAGGCATGTGGTATTTTCCAGGGCTTAGAGAAGCCCTCTGTGACTCAAGCTTCTAGGGCAGGGGTACTGTAGAGGTAGAATAAAAAAAAAAAGACTTACCTCTGGATTTTGCTTTTTATCTTATGAACTTTTAAGAACCACCAAAACCTCTTTAAGCAGTAGCATGATGATATTAGTGGTTTGAAAAGAGAATTCTCTGGTCTCTTGATGGAGAGTGATCTGGAAATGGTCTCTAGGTTAAATTGTGTAGAGACAAGTTAGGTGAATATTGTGCTTGTTCAGCTGGAGATGAGAGTGGTTGCCCTAGAGCAGAAACAGCAGTGACAGAAGAAAGCAGATAGATTCAAGGTATCTGTTATTTTTTTTGGGAAAAAAATGGGCCCATATTTAATGTACAAACTTTTTTCTTGCTGTTTTCCCAGAAAAATATAGTTTAACTATTATTTATATGACATTTACATAGTATTAGATATTATAAGTGATTTAAACATGATTTAAAGTATAAAAAAGATTAGGCATATGATACATTAAACTATTATACCATTTTACTTAAGAGATTTGAGCATCCATGAATTTTGGTGTCCATAAGGATCTTGAAACTGATTCCCTAGGACACTGAAGGACAATTATATTGATCACAGGTCAGAATCATGATTTTTTCTTTATTAAATTATTTATTTATTCTAATTTGTTATACATGATGGCAGAATGCAATTAATTTCATATTATATGGAGCACAATTTTTCAAGTCACTGTACACAAAGTATTTTCACACCATTCATGTCTTCATACATGTATTTAGGGTGATGATGTCTAACTCATTCCATCATCATTCCTACCCCCATCGTTCCAACACCCTCCCTTTACCTCCCTCCCCTTTGCCCTATCTAAAGATCCTCCATTCCTCCCATGCTTCACTCCCATTGCCATTATGAGTCAGCATCCTCATCCTCATATCAAAGAAAACATTCTGCTTTTGGTTTGGGGGGATTGGCTTGCTTCATTATAGCATAATGAAGCATTAGCATTATATTATCCAACTCCATCCATTGACCTGCAAATTCCATGATTTTATTCTCTTTTAATGCTGAGTAATGTACCACTGTGTATATATACCAAAGTTTCCCTATCCATTCTACTGAAGGGCATCTAGGTTGGTTCCACAATTTAGCTATTGTGAATTGTGCTGCTATAAACAATGATATGGCTGTGTCCCTGAAGTATGCTGTTTTTAAGTCCTTTGGGTATAGACTGAGGAGTGGGATAGCTGGGTCAAATGGTGGTTCCATTCCCAGTTTTCCAAGGAATCTCCATACTGCTTTCCAGAGTGGTTGCACCAATTTTCAGTCCCACCAGCAATGTGTGAGTGTGCCTTTTTCCCCACATCCTCGCCAACACTTATTGTTGTTTGTATTCTTGATAGCTGCCATTCTGACTGGTGTGAGATAAAATCTTGGAGTAGTTTTGATTTGCATTTCTCTAATTGCTAGAGATGTTGAATATTTTTTCATGTTTGTTGATTGATTGTATATCCTCTTCTGAGAAGTGTCTGTTTAGTTCCTTAATCTTTATTGATTGGGTTATTTGTTTTTTTGGTTTTAAGGTTTTTGAGTTCTTTATATATCCTAGAGATTAGTGCTTTATTTGATGTGCAAGTGGTAAAGATTTGCTCCAATTCTCTAGGCTCTCTTTTCACCTCACTGATTGTTTCTTTTCCTGAGAAGAAGGATAAGAAGAATTTCCATTTGAATCCATCCCATTTATTGATTCTTGGTTTTAATTCTTGCACTATAGGAGTCTTATGAAGGAAAATATGATGGAAATTTGGGCCTACTTTTTCTTCCATTAGGCACAAGGTCTCTGGTTTAATTCCTTGGTCCTTGATCCACTTTGACTTGAGTTTTGTGCATGGTGAGAAAGATTTAATTTCATTTTTTTTCAAAGAAGGAAAAGTCAACAAATAAATGACCTAACATTACATCTCAATGCCCAAGAAAAGAAGAGCAAATCAACGCCCAAAGCAGTAGAAGACAGGAAATAATTCAAATCAGACCTGAAGTCAATAAAATTGAAACAAAATAAACAATTTAAAAAAAATGACAAAACAAAAAGTTAGTTCTTTGAAAAAATAAATAAAATTGACAAACCCTCAGCCATGTTAATGAAGAGAAGGAGAGAGAAAACTCAAATTACTAACATCTGCGATGAAAAAGGAAATGTTACAATGGACACTATAGAAATACAGAATATGATTGAAATTATTTTGAAAATTGGTACTCCAATAAAATAGAAAATATCAAAGGCATTGAGAAAATTTTTAGAGGCATATGATATGCCCAAACAAAATCAGGATGATATACACAATTTAAACAGATCATTTGCAAGCAATAAAATAGAGGATGCCATCAGAAGCCTACCAACCAAGAAAAGCCCAGGACCAGATGAATACAAAGCTGAGTTCTACAAGACCTTTAAAGAAGAAGTAACACCAATACTTCTCAAACTATTCATGAACTAGAAAAAAAGGGGAGACTTCCAAACACATTCTATGAGGCCAATATCACCCTGATTCCCAAACCAAAGACACATCAAAGAAAGAAAAACTTCCGACCAATATCTCTAATTAATATAAATGCAAAAATTCTCAATAAAATTCTGGTAAATTGAATACAAAAACATATCAAAAAGATAGTGCACCACGATTAAGTAGGGCTCATCCCATTTTGGTTCAACATACAAAAATCAATAAATGTAATTCATCACATCAATAGACTCAAAGATAAAAATCATATGATCAATAGATGTAGAGAAAGCATTTGACAAAAGACAGAATCCCTTCATGTTTAAAGTATCTGTAGGAAGTAGATGTATCAGGAAAGCACGCCAGTTCCTATGCAGAGTCTCAGGGAAGAGGTATCAAGGAAGCTTCTTTCCCTTTTTATTTGTCCAACTGAATGAAAGTTGGTTCCATTTCCTAGAAGTAAAAATGAGTTGTGGAGAAGTGCTATACTTATTCACAGAGTACCAGTGAGGCACTACAGCTGACATCGAAGTTGGGATGCTGTCAGTCTGGAATTCAGAGTAGGTAGTCTGCAACTCAGAAAGGAGATCTAAAGAGAAAACTTGAAGCCAATTGAAGCTGACTGAAGAGATAGAGTAGGCAAAGAGGAAGACTAGAATTGAATCTTGAGACTAAGATTTTGTTGTTAGGTTGAGGAAGATGAGTTTGCAATGGTGAATGAGTAGAGGCAGCTAGAGAGGTGGAAGAAAAAACAGAAGAGCTTTTGGAAACCAGTGGAAGTGTTTCAAAAGTAAAGATGAAAATCAATGTCAAACACTGCCAGAAGGTAAAGAAAGAAAGAGTCTAAACAAATGTTTATTGGATTTGGAGACACGGGTGTTTTAGGGTACTGATAAAAATGACTAGAATGGTAAATGGAGGAATAGGCGGATAATAAGGATATTAAGATAAAATTTTATAGCTCTTGTAAACTGTTTGATTTGATTGTGAAGAAGCTGCGTAACACTACTGAAAAGCTATGTGATATCAACAGAGAGTTTTTTGTTCTTAGAATGGCATGCACTTGAGTACTTGAAAATATTTCTGGGGTTTCCCAATTAAAAAGAAGTTCTTAAATATTCTAGATTGATAACCAATAGTGCAAGTTACTTGAGAATACTGGGCAGATAGTAACCATAACACAAGTGAAAAGATTGATGCTGGAGACAGAACAGAAGAGAAGAAAGAGAATAGGTAGAGCTATAGGTAGGCTTATAGATTTGAAAGGAAGAATATGAAAATTCAGGTTTGATGTTTTAAATATTCTCTTTGAAGATAGTTGCAAATATATTTTCTGAGAATTAATGCTGATGGTAGTGGTGGGAAATGGATAAAAGTTTAAAGAAAACAAATATTTTTCAAAAGTTATTTTGGAATGCAAGTTTAACAAGAAAAAGTAGAATTTGGGGACCTAGTTGTGTTCATTAAGTTTGTAGTTTATTGATTTCTGCTGCTATCAATATGCTTCACAATGTGTCTTGAGCAGAGTAGAGCACTGGTACAGGTGTGGATGATGTCAAGGTAATGTGGTTTTGACTGCTATATATATAAGACAAAACAGAATAAGGCAAGAGACTTCAGTTCATTGGCAAGAATTATTGAAAGGGAGTCTGAAATAACTAAAAAGGAAAATTAAAAATGGAGAAGATAAAAAATTTGGACATAAATTGACACATACAGAAAACAGGTGATCATATCTACTAAAATTTTAGTCAATTGAGGTGAGGCTGTTAGATTTATGTAAATACAGGAATCAACAAGGTCATATTCAGACACATTATTTTCATTTGATTTACTATAAAACTAGAGGAGTTTCTTCATTAAAGGAAGTGTGGACTATAATTTTCAATATCCTTAGAAAGAACAGGCATCATATCACAGACCTTGCTTTTACAACCACAAACATTATTTAGGATTAAGAAAATATTTTGCTTTTTCTCTAAATCTGAATTTTAAGAGATTTAGCTATGCTTTTGTTACTTAAACGAGATGTCATAATGATACTTGAGAGGAAAGTTAGTTCACATTTATTAGAAAACTTCTCATCTGAAATGGTAGCCAACACTCCCCAGATATTTTTGATGCCACCTAATGGTTTAACTTGTCCTTTGCAAACTTTTTGTTTTCTTAATCTTTGTCTGATATTCTAAAGTCTAAAGAAAAACTGCACCTAAATGATGATTTTAACTGATAGAGTCAAACCTTCCAGGAAAAGGGAACAAGAGAAACTTGGATCTTAAGACCTTCTAATCAGTGATCTTTATTTAGATTTATAGAGCCCAGATTACTTCAGGATGTTCAGAACATTTGTCAAAGAAATTGACCACTGAACAATTCATGATTAATCTGTTGCCCACCTGTTTGTGTAGCTAAAATAAACTTCCTTAAATTTCCTCTACAAGTTCTTTGCTTGTGGGTTGCTAGTGAAGATGGTCCTTAGGACTATAGTCTGGCTATATTCCATATCAGTTAGCTTGTGGTAATAAAGTTCTTTCTCTTGCACTGATTTGCTGCTCAATTAATTGGCTTCCATTGTATGGTGAATGGACCAAGTTTTTGCACCATAATATTTTTAGAAAATTTTTGAGGAATCATATAATATTTAAATATATTTCCTTTTCTGATAAAAGCAGATACAAAATGTATGACTAGTTTACTGAAGGTCTTTCCCAATGGGTGGGTCAGTTTTGTGATCCTTGCTTCCAGGAGGGAAAGAGAGCGAGAGAGAGAGAGAGAGAGAGAGAGAGAGAGAGAGAGAGAGAGAGAGAGAAGGAATAGAAAGATCAGCTATTAAATTAGTTAAAAGAACAAAAGAATTAATCAAAGGACTGGAGGGCATAGGTTCACTTTGAGAATGCTTTTTGTAACAAGAACTTAAACTCCTCACTTGCAACTGCAAAAGAGCAGTGGATAACTAAAATCAGGATGAAAGGTTTAGCATTTCTGCCTCCATTCTGCCTCTGCCTCCTTTGCTCTGAGTCACCTTGGATTTCCGGAACAGCAGGTCTAATCAATAAACATTTTGTAATGAGTCAAAACTCTTCTCCAGGCAACAGCAAACTTCCTATCCTTGACAAGGCCCCACCTGACAATCCTGAGGGGATGATCAACAAACCCCAGTTTAACCAAAACTGCTAGACTGTGCATATTTCTGATCCCTTTATATAATTTGGAAGCTTACGCCAGTACCCCCGAGTTCAGGGCTAAGGACACATGTCTCCTCATTGTCCTTTAAAGTTCCTTTCCCACTTTTTACCATTACTTTTGCCATTTGGTGCTTGAGAAAAGTGGCCAGGCTTGATTTCTCGAGGCATCCAAAGTGAGGCCTGTGGCCTATTATTACTCTGGTAATAGTCTGGCACTTTTTTGGACTATGATTGTGCTACCTTCATAATCCTAGTATGATCAGAGAATATGCTAATTATAAAAGGGAGCTTGGGCCTGAGGATGTATTTCAATGGTAGAGAGCCTGTATGTCTAGAATGTGTGAAGCACTAGGTTCCATTCCTAGGCATATACACACAATCATCATCTTTATCATCATCATGAGTATTTTCATTTGGTTCCCTCCCTAGATATTCATTCTTTGCTGTATTTTTTTGGGTGCATTTGGTAGGGATAAGCCTGTGAATTGTAATTTATGCACCCCGCCCCTCCCCCCCCACCCCCCCCACCAGGTCCTTATGCTTTTTTATTTATTTATTTTTATTGGTTGTTCAAAACATTACAAAGCCTATGATATAACATCTTTCATACATTTGACTCAATTGGGTTATGAACTCCCATTTTTACCCCAAGTACAAATTGCAGAATCACATCAGTTACACACTCACATTTTTACATAATGGCATATTAGTGACTGTTGTATTCTGCTACCTTTCCTATCCCCTACTATCCCCCCTCCCCTCCCCTCCCCTCCCATCTTTCCTCTCTACCACATCTGCTGTTGTTCAATTCTCTCCCTTGTTTCCTCCCCCCTTTCCCCTCACAACCTCTTATATGTAATTTTGTGTAACATTGAGGGTCTCCTACCATTTCCATATGCTTTCCCTTCTCTCTCCCTTTCTATCCCCCCACTCGTCTTTGTTTAATGTTAATCTTTTCCTCATGCTCTTCCTCCCTGTTCTGTTCTTAGTTGCTCTCTTTATATCAAAGAAGACATTTGGCATTTGTTTTTTAAGGATTGGCTAGCTTCACTTAGCATAATCTGCTCTAATGCCATCCATTTCCCTGCAAATTCCATGATTTTGTCATTTTTTAGTGCTGCGTAATACTCCATTGTGTATAGATGCCACATTTTTTTTATCCATTCATCTATTGAAGGGCATCTAGGTTGGTTCCACAGTCTAGCTATTGTGAATTGTGCTGCTATGATCATTGATGTGGCAGTATCCCTATAGTACACTCTTTTAAGATCCTCAGGGAATAGTCTTAGAAGGGCGATAGCTGGGTCAAATGGTGGATCCATTCCCAGCTTTCCCAGGAATCTCTATACTGCTTTCCAAATTGGCCTCACCAATTTGCAGTCCCACCAGCAGTGTACAAGTGTACCCTTTTCCCCACATCCTCCCTAACACTTATTGTTTGATTTCATAATGGCTGCCATTCTTACTGGAGTGAGATGGTATCTTAGGGTGGTTTTGATTTGCATTTCTCTGACTGCTAGAGATGGTGAGCATTTTTTCATGTACTTGTTGATTGATTGTATGTCCTCCTCTATGAAGTGTCTGTTCAGGTCCTTGGCCCATTTGTTGATTGGGTTATTTGTTATTTTATTGTTTAATTTTTTGAGTTCTTTGTATACTCTGGATATTAGGGCTCTATCTGAAGTGTGAGGGGTAAAAATTTGTTTCCAGGATGTAGGCTCTCTATTTACCTCTCTTATTGTTTCTCTTGCTGAGAAAAAACTTTTTAGTTTAAGTAAGTACCATTTGTTTATTCTTGTTATTAACTCTTGGGCTATGGGCGTCCTATTAAGGAATTTGGAGCCCGACCCCACAGTATGTAGATCGTAGCCAACTTTTTCTTCTTTCAGACTCAGTGTCTCTGATTTGATATCTAGCTCCTTGATCCATTTTGATTTAACTTTTGTGCATGGCGAGAGAAAGGGATTCAGTTTCATTTTGTTGCATATGGATTTCCAGTTTTCCCAGCACCATTTGTTGAAGATGCTATCCTTCCTCCATTGCATGTTTTTAGCCCCTTTATCAAATATAAGAAAGTTGTACTTTTGTGGATTGGTTTCTGTGTCCTCTATTCTGTACCATTGGTCCACCCGCCTGTTTTGGTACCAGTACCATGCTGTTTTTGTTACTATTGCTTTGTAGTACAGTTTGAACTCTGGTATCGCTATACCTCCAGATTCACACTTCCCACTTAGAATTGCTTTTGCTATTCTGGGTCTTTTGTTTTTCCATATGAATTTCATGATTGCTTTATCTATTTCTACAAGAAATGCTGTTGGGATTTTGATTGGCATCGCATTAAACCTGTAGAGAACTTTTGGTAATATCGCCATTTTGATGATGTTAGTTCTGCCTATCCATGAACAGGCTACATTTTTCCATCTTCTAAGATCTTCTTCTATCTCTCTCTTTAGGGTTCTGTAGTTTTCATTATATAAATCTTTCACCTCTTTTGTTAGGTTGATTCCCAAGTATCTTATTTTCTTTGAGGATATTGTGAATGGAGTGGTTTTCCTCATTTCCATTTCAGAAGTTTTGTTGCTGATATACAGGAATGCCTTTGATTTATGCGTGTTGATTTTATATCCTGCCACTTTGCTGAATTCATTTATTAACTCTAGCAGTTTCTTTGTAGACCCTTTTGGGTCTGTTAAATATATTATCATGTCATCCGGAAATAGCGATAATTTAAGTTCTACATTTTCTATTTTTATGCCTTTAATTTCTTTTGTCTGTCTAATTGCTCTCGCTAGTATTTTAAGAACTAAATTGAATAGAAGTGGTGATAGAGGGCATCCCTGTCTTGTTCCAGATTTTAGAGGGAATGCCTTCAGTTTTTTTCCATTTAGGATGATGCTAGCCTGAGGTTTAGCATAGATAGCTTTTACAATGTTGAGGTAAGTTCCTGTTATCCCTAGTTTTTCTAGAGTTTTGAACATAAAGGGATGCTGTACTTTGTCGAATGATTTTTCTGCATCTATCGAGATGATCATATGGTTCTTGTCTTTAAGTCTATTGATGTGGTGAATAGCATTTATTGATTTTCGTATATTGAACCAGCCTTGCATCCCAGGGATGAATCCTACTTGATCATGGTGCACAATTTTTTTTGATATGCTTTTGTATTTGATTCGCCAGGATTTTATTGAGGATTTTTGTATCCAAGTTCATTAGAGATATTGGTCTGTAGTTTTCTTTCTTTGAAGTGTCTTTGTCTGGTTTCGGGATCAGGGTGATGTTGGCCTCATAGAATGAAATTGGAAGAGCTCCTTCTTTTTCTATTTTTTGAAATAGCTTGAAAAGTATGGTATTAATTCTTCTTTGAAAGTTTTGTAGAACTCCGCTGTATACCCACCCGGTCCAGGGCTTTTTTTGGTTGGTAGTCTTTTGATGGCTTCTTCTATTTCTTCCTTTGTTATTGGTCTGTTTAAATTGTTTGTGTCTTCCTGACTCAATCTGGGCACATCGTATGACTTAAGAAATTTATCGATATCTTCACTATCTTCCATTTTATTGGAATATAGGGTTTCAAAATACTTTCTAATTATCTTCTGTATTTCTGTAGTGTCTGTTGTGATATTGCCTTTTTCATCCTGTATGTTAGTAATTTGAGTTCTCTCTCTTCTTCTCTTCGTTAGCATGTCTAAGGGCCTGTCGATCTTATTTATTTTTTCAAAGAACCAACTTTTAGTTTTATCAATTTTTTCAATGTTTTTCTTTGTTTCAATTTCGTTGATTTCTGCTCTAATTTTAATTATTTCTTGTCTTCTACTACAATGCTGTTGTTTTGCTCTTCCTTTTCTAGGTTTTTGAGGTGTAGTGTGAGTTCATTTATTTGTTGGTTTTTTCTTTTTTTGAGGAAAGAACTCCAAGAAATGAATTTCCCTCTTAAAACTGCTTTCATTGTGTCTGTATTGTCATTTGTCTCTAAGAATTTTTTTATCTCCTCCTTTATGTCTTCTGTAACCCATTGATCATTCAGTAGCATATTGTTCATTTTCCATGTGATGTAGGATTTTCCCTTCCTTCTTTTATCATTGATTTCCAGTTTCATTCCATTATGATCAGATATGGTGCATGGTATTATCTCCACGCCTTTATATTTATTAAGAGTTGCCCTATGGCATAATATATGGTCTATCTTTGAGTAGGATACATGTGCTGCTGAGAAGAAGGTGTATCCACTTGCTGATGGTTGATATATTCTATATATGTCAGTTAAGTCTAGGTTATTGATTGTGCTGTTGAGTTCTATAGTTTCTTTATTCAGTTTTTGTCTAGAGGATCTGTCTAATGGCGAGAGCGGTGTGTTGAAGTCACCCATAATTATTGTGTTGTAGTCTATTTGACTCTTGAACTTGAGGAGAGTTTGTTTTATGAACGTTGCAGCTCCATTATTTGGTGCATACAAATTGATAATTGTTATGTCTTGTTGGTTGATGGTTCCTTTTAACAGTATATAGTGTCCTTCTTTATCCCTTTTGATTAACTTAGGTTTGAAGTTGATTTAATTCGATATGAGTATGGCCACTCCTGCTTGCTTCCGAGGGCCATGTGAGTGGTATGATTTTTCCCAACCATTTACCTTCAGCCTGTGTATGTCTTTTCCTATCATATGAGTCTCCTAAAGGCAGCATATTGTTGGATTTGTTTTTTTGATCCAGGTTACTAGCCTATGTCTCTTGATTGGTGAGTTTAGGCCATTAACATTTAAGGTTACAATTGAAATATGATTTGTACTTCCAGTCATGTTTATTTATTTATTTATTTTAGTTTGGCTAGTTTTTACTTTTTGGTTATTTTTCTCCCCCTTCACTGAGATACCTCCCACTGTTAGTTTTGGGCACTATTTTTCAGTTTCTCTTCTTATAGTATTTTGCTCAAAATGCTTTGCAGTGCTGGTTTTCTGGCTGCAAATTCTTTCAGCTTTTGTTTATCGTGAAAGATTTTAATTTCATTGTCAAATCTGAAGCTTAATTTTGCTGGATACAGTATTCTTGGTTGGAATCCATTATTTTTCAGCGTTTGAAATACATTGTTCCAGGATCTTCTTGCTTTCAAAGTCTCTGATGAAAAATCAGTCGTTAACCTAATTGGTTTACCCCTGAATGTAATCTGCCTCCTTTCTCTTATAGCTTTTAATATTATCTCATTGTTCTGTATGTTGACTATCTTCATAATTATATGTTTTGGAGTTTGTCTATTACGGTTTTGAATGTTTGGGGTCCTGTAGGCTCCAGGATTTGGCAATCCATTCCATCTTTCATCTCTGGGAAGTTTTCTAGAATTATTTAATTTAATATGTTGTCCATTCCTTTGGTTTGAATCTCTATGCCTTCTTCTATCCCGATGACTCTCAAATTTGTTTTTTTTATGACATCCCATATCTCTTGAATAGATTGCTCGTGGGATTTAAGCATCTTTTCTGTGTTGACTATATTCTTTTCAAGTTAATAAACTTTGTCTTCATTATCTGATGTTCTGACTTCTACATGATCTAGTCTATTTGTAATATTCTCATTTGAGTTTTTTAGTTTGGTTGATAGTTTCCTGCATTTCTAGGATTACTGTTTGATTTTTTTTTAAGATCTCTATCTCCTGGTAAAGCTCGTTCTTTGCCATTTGAATTTGTTTGTGTAATTCATTTTCAAAATATACTTTGATTGCTTGGACTTGATGTCTCATGTCTTCCCTAATATTCCTTTCCTCTGAGTTAGGTATGCCTTGAGTTCTTTTCCTATCCCTGTTTCTGATGCTTGTAGGTTCTCCTGTAGAATTAAGTTGTCCTGCATTGTTTGTACTCCTTTTTTCCCTTGTTTTTTCATGATGTTCACGTTACTTTCCAGCTCTGTTTGATTGCTGTGTTTCTGCTCTCTACTATAGATTTGTTTTGGTTTAGTATATCTCTGTTGTCTCTCCTTTGTGTTGGTAGACTATGCCTGCTAAAGTGGATTCTGCTGGGAAGGAATTCCGATGGCCGAGCTCCAGTGACGTCACCTCTCTGCTATGGCGGGCCCCGGGCTCCTTGCCGGGGTGTCCGAATGGGGGGGTGGGACTGGACTGTCTCTGGTTGGTTTCAGCTCCCAGTCACTGGCGGGCATGCGGTCTCCAGCCGCCCAGTCGCGAGGGCCTATCAACCCACCATAAGTCCCCTGGTTTCTCCTGCTAGACCAGATTTCCCCTGAGTGATGCCTCTCGGCAGTTCAAACTGTACTCTGGGCCTGCCGTTTGCTGGGTGTGGAGGGTGGCTATTGGGAACTCCAGCACTCTATTGTTTTGATTTTTTCCACTTGCCCCTCCCCCAGTGCTGGCTAGACAGGTTTCGTTTTCGCCGCTGATGGGAGGGGGAGTTGAAGGTCAGGTGTCTCTAGTTTTCCCCGCGTCTTTATGCAGGCTTGCTCTGATAATCCCTCCCCCAGAAAGCCTAGGAAAGATTTTATGCGAATTCCCCACTGTATGGGAGATGAGCTGAGTAACACACACCTGTTTTATTGTTGCAATCTGTCGGAGAGTGGCGGTGGTTACTTCAGCTCTCCAAGATGGTGGCCGCTGGTTTCCTTGGTGGAGTTTCCATTGTGGGGGATAGAACTGTACTGCTTCCTTCCCCGTCTGAAATCCCGAACGCAGCCTGGGGCTCAGTGGGGGCTCAGCCGGCAGGATTCCACAGAATCCGCATCAGCGTTTCTCCCTGCTTGCTGGTCGCTTCTCGGTGGTGCCCCGCCGTCTCAGTCCTTAGGCTTTTGAGTGGGCTCAGCAGTCAGAAGTCGTGGGATATTTCTTTCCCTGCTCTCTTAATGCTTCTATATTTTATAACTACAGATACTCCTAGATTTATCATTAGGTAAGTGCCTATCAACCCACCATAAGTCAAAAATGCATTTAAGATATCCACCCTATTGAACTTCACAGTTTAGTGAAATAGTACACTGGGGTCCTTGTTGGTTCCCTCATGATTTCAGGGCTCATTGAGAGCTGCAGTTTGATGAGCTGCCTGGCATCAAGAGAGGGGGTCAGAATGCATATCACTAGACTGGAGAAAAGATCAAACTTTAGAATTCAAAACATGTTTTCTATGAATCTATACAGCTGTCACACTATTATAAATGAAAAAGTTAGTTGAATCATCCTAAGTATAGTCCCTATTAGGTTGCCCTCACCAGATTCAGTAACTCTTCTCCCCATATTTTCAGACTGGGGTGGTATTAGCTGCCTCTTCTTTCTAAACTCTGTTGAATCCACATTCCTTATAGGTTCCTTTAATCTGTCCAGACCTCCAGATAGTCCCTTCATGAAATTCTCTTTAAACTTTGGGCTAAATATGACTTTTGATTCTTACTGTGACCTAGAACACGATTACCTTTATTTACAGAAACATATATAATTGAAAGAGGGATCACTGAAGCTCCAAGATGTGGTGCTGAAAACCATGGTTGACTCTTACTTATGACTGACAGGGAATTCTATATGAGATATGAAGTAATTATGCTCTTTCTGACTTTTGGGTGCTTTTCCATGCTTAGACCTAGGAAAAGGGCATCTTTTCTGAATCCTGCTCTTTAGAAGATCCTGTTCCATGGTGCCTTCCGGAACTCATGAACCATCACCAACAAACTATATCTTCAGTCTCTTCTACAAACATTCTTTTTATCTTCTCACTGTAATGAAAACGGCTGTAGGACCAGTGCTTGCCTTGTGGTCCCTCCCTGAGATGCTAAATACCTTACAACCTGAAGTTGGGGAAGGAATATTATTAATCCACTTTATTATGATGCTCTCCTTGCTCACTATCTCTTTAAGTCTTCCCCTCCTTTGTAATTCACACAGAACTAATTTGAACTCATTAATTGTCCCTAGCTTCCTGAAATGGCTCCCAACTTAATTTCCTTCCCTCAGTGTGCCGTACCGCACTCCAATCTGTTCTTCACACTGCTGAGACACTGATCTTTTTAATCATGCCATTTCCTTGTTTAAAATCCTTCAATAGTTCCTCACAGCTTTCAGGGATAAAGTTCAAACTCTTTCATTTAGTGCATAAGGCCTTTCATGACCCCACTTCTTTCTATATTTTCGGTTTTTATTGTCTCCTCCTCCAAATCCCCCTTTGCTCCAGCCATATTGAGCTATTTGCAGTTCTCTGCAGTTTCCCAGAGAACTGTGTTGACTTTCTGGCACAGTTCCCTCCTGCAGACTTAGAGGCACTATTGCTGGTCTTCGTAAACACACTCAATCCACCTCCATCCATCTGTCACAGCATCTAGGGCATTGTGCCACAGCTTCTGTAGACCAAGATTCACATCTGTAGTACCTGGTAAGTGTTTGTAGAGTCAGTGAATAAAGAAAAAGGACCAAAGCTCTTCCACTGTTAGATATTAATGGGGCATAATTTTGAGATATTTGCCTCCTCTTTAGATATGGAGTTGCTTTTTGTTGACTCATTTATTTTTCCTACCTCACCAGAAAATTAAGTAACGTATATGGAACGTTGGGTGGTGCTGGTGCTGGGGACTGGGTATGCTTGGGTGTGCACTGTTTGTGTTTGTGGATGGAGATGCTGTAGGAAAAATTTGCCCTCCAAAACCTAACTCTCAGACACAGTGGAGAATAAATTCTCGAGACCAGCTGTTGAATAAATTCCTATGACTACCTATCTTGGAATCCCCTAATGGGCTGGATTCATGTATTCTAGGGTTCTTCACCCTAGTTTCTCTGTATACATTCTCTTGGCAAGCTGTCAAATCAACACGAGGTTCCTATTAATGTCAAAATCTAATCAACCAAATTTACTGTTCACAGAAATAACCCTCTGAGATTTGACATGGACTAACCAGTTAATGAAGATAATGTGCTTTGAAATCAGACTAGCTGAAAAATTAGGCAGTGAAGGTGTCTTTCATGCTCTTTCTTCTCTTTAACTGGAATGTCCTCTCCTTGCTTTTCTACATGGCAAACCCTGATGTGTTCTTCTAGACCTCCCTGAGTTACCCCAACTGCATCTCCACAGCACAATGATATCTCCCTTATGCCACTGACCATCTGAATGTTTTAATATATATCTGTCTCCCTTAGACTGGAAGTTCTTTAAGAAAAAGGACTGTCATTTTTCTTTGTGTGCTTATTTATTTTAACTCTAATTCCTACTATTGCATCTAAAATATAGTAGAATCCAATTAATAATGCTTAAATTTCTAGACCAGGGGAAACAACAAAATCTGTAGGGCTTAGCTGGAGAAATTACTTGCATATATAATAACTATAATTTTTTTGAAAATTTATTTACTTATTTATTTTGTACTAGGGATTGAACCCAGGGGTGCTTTACCAGTGAGTCACATCCCCAGCCTCCCTCCTTCTTTTTATTTTGAGGTAGGGTCTCTCTCTATAAATTCCTTAAGGTCTCACTAAGTTGCTAAGGCTGGCCTTGAATTTGTGATTCTTCTGCCTCAGCCTCCCAAGCAACTGGAATTACCACCATGCCTGGCTAACTATACATTTTTATTGTGAAAATAGCACTACTAACAGAGAATTTGGGATACATGGAAATATACAAAAAACTAAATTTTAATTTCCTGTTCACTGCTACGCCATATTAATTACTGTTAACAACTTAAAACACTTTTGTGTGCATACAAACTTTGAAGGTCTAACTTAAATATTTATGTCAAGTTTAAACAGCTTAACTTCCTATCAAATCAAGAATCATGCAATGTGAAACACTCCTAAGGAATCACATTGTCCCTTGAGGAAAAACAGTTCAAGGACAGGAGGGACATATGAGATTAAAAAGAGGAAGTTCAATTTAGGGAACCATTTAGGCTTGAAGGAGCTATTTACCCTGTATGAGTGAACATTTTATTCTGAAACCAGATTTTATTTGTATAGGATTAGTCTTTTGACTTTTCCCCCTACTTTTTAAACCTATTTTATAAAGATTGAAGAATCAGTTATTTCAATCTACAGGGGCTTGTTTATCTAGTTTATTAGGTAAGGGGTAGTTAACAGCCAGGATGAAGAGAAATGATTCAGAAACTTTGAGTAAATGTTACCAAATATTGGTTTCTCTGAGTGAATGTCATTACTCTCCTTGAATCTCTGCTCTCCTCCCTGAGGGCTGTGGTGACAAGTGACAACCTCTTTGAATCCTTCTCTCCATCCTTCACTGCTGTAGTCCCTGCATTAGAGTAATAATGTAAAGAAAGAACCCCCCTTTGTAAACAAAAGAAAATTCTAATCTTTCAAAGTTGTGTTCAAACTAAATTTGGCCTAAGGATACCTCTAAACTATGAGTCCTTACATGAGAAACTGCAGTGTAACCTAGAAAGTCAACTAAATGGAGGCCTAATTTAGGAGTATACTTTCTTAACAAATACCTGAGTTTCCGCCAATCACAGTGGCCAGCCTTCAGTGAATGACAACGGCCAGCTGGTCAGGCCATGTGAATATCTATTACATGCCACAAGCTCTGGTGGGTTTTAACTTATTAGCTAAATGAATTCTTGGAAAATATCACTTTAGAAATGAGAAAATTAAGCTTCAGGAGTGTTAAAATGTTTTTGAGCATTATCACTTAGAAGTTAAATAGGGAGTTTGATTCTGTCAGGGCTCATAACATGAGACTCCAAAGCATGGGTTTTGGCATGTGAGTGAGTACTTTGAACTAAAGGAGATTGTAAGGCCTCAGAAACAAGGATTTCCTTTACCCTCTCTCACCCTCCTGTCTCCCACTCTTCTTTCTCCCTCAAAGTGAGTCACAGAATCCAGAATTCATTTTCCTCAAAATGAGTTATAGAAACTAGAATACCTCTTTTCCAGAACTAGTCATAGTACCTACAAAGGTCCTTTCTTCCTTCTCCTTTAAAGACTTCATTCCAGAAGATTCTCACAGGAATGCTAAGAGAGAGGCCAGAAAGAATCTGAACACACAGGCCTCCTTCCGTCTTTTTAGGTTCCCCCTCCAGTCTATTCCCATCAGGTCAGACCCTTTTGTCCAATCACATCTCTACGTGCCTGTCCATTTATTTATATGGATATGGGTATTGGGCTTTCATTCCAAATATTCCCTATCATATAAAACTTTACCTTTCTCACCATGCAAAAAACTCAAGTCAAAGTGGATCAAGGACCAAGGAATTAAAGCAGAGACCTTGTGCCTAATGGAAGAAAAAGTAGGCCCAAATTTCCATCATATTTTCCTTCATAAGACTCCTATAGTGCAAGAATTAAAACCAAGAATCAATAAATGGGATGGATTCAAATAGAAATTCTTCTTTTCCTTCTTCTCAGGAAAAGAAACAATCAGTGAGGTGAAAAGAGAGCCTAGAGAATTGGAGCAAATCTTTACCACTTGCACATCAAATAAAGCACTAATCTCTAGGATATATAAAGAACTCAAAAACCTTAAAACCAAAAAAACAAATAACCCAATCAATAAAGATTAAGGAACTAAACAGACACTTCTCAGAAGAGGATATACAATCAATCAACAAACATGAAAAAATATTCAACATCTCTAGCAATTAGAGAAATGCAAATCAAAACTACTCCAAGATTTTATCTCACACCAGTCAGAATGGCAGCTATCAAGAATACAAACAACAATAAGTGTTGGCGAGGATGTGGGGAAAAAGGCACACTCACACATTGCTGGTGGGACTGAAAATTGGTGCAACCACTCTGGAAAGCAGTATGGAGATTCCTTGGAAAACTGGGAATGGAACCACCATTTGACCCAGCTATCCCACTCCTCAGTCTATACCCAAAGGACTTAAAAACAGCATACTTCAGGGACACAGCCATATCATTGTTTATAGCAGCACAATTCACAATAGCTAAATTGTGGAACCAACCTAGATGCCCTTCAGTAGAATGGATAGGGAAACTTTGGTATATATACACAGTGGTACATTACTCAGCATTAAAAGAGAATAAAATCATGGCATTTGCAGGTCAATGGATGGAGTTGGATAATATAATGCTAATGCTTCATTATGCTATAATGAAGCAAGCCAATCCCCCCAAACCAAAAGCAGAATGTTTTCTTTGATATGAGGATGAGGATGCTGACTCATAATGGCAATGGGAGTGAAGCATGGGAGGAATGGAGGATCTTTAGATAGGGCAAAGGGGAGGGAGGTAAAGGGAGGGTGTTGGAACGATGGGGGTAGGAATGATGATGGAATGAGTTAGACATCATCACCCTAAATACATGTATGAAGACATGAATGGTGTGAAAATACTTTGTGTACAGTGACTTGAAAAATTGTGCTCCATGTAATATGAAATTAATTGCATTCTGCCATCATGTATAACAAATTAGAATAAATAAATAATTTAATAAAGAAAAAATCATGATTCTGACCTGTGATCAATATAATTGTCCTTCAGTGTCCTAGGGAATCAGTTTCAAGATCCTTATGGACACCAAAATTCATGGATGCTCAAATCTCTTAAGTAAAATGGTATAATAGTTTAATGTATCATATGCCTAATCTTTTTTATACTTTAAATCATGTTTAAATCACTTATAATATCTAATACTATGTAAATGTCATATAAATAATAGTTAAACTATATTTTTCTGGGAAAACAGCAAGAAAAAAGTTTGTACATTAAATATGGGCCCATTTTTTTTCCAAAAAAATAACAGATACCTTGAATCTATCTGCTTTCTTCTGTCACTACTGCTTCTGCTCTAGGGCAACCACTCTCATCTCCAGCTGAACAAGCACAATATTCACCTAACTTGTCTCTACACAATTTAACCTAGAGACCATTTCCAGATCACTCTCCATCAAGAGACCAGAGAATTCTCTTTTCAAACCACTAATATCATCATGCTACTGCTTAAAGAGGTTTTGGTGGTTCTTAAAAGTTCATAAGATAAAAAGCAAAATCCAGAGGTAAGTCTTTTTTTTTTTATTCTACCTCTACAGTACCCCTGCCCTAGGAGCTTGAGTCACAGAGGCCTTCTCTAAGCCCTGGAAAATACCACATGCCTATTCACCATGCACATATTACTTCCTCTGGAATATAAGAACATCTTTTGCCACCTCTTCCTACCTCTCTCAGGCTGCAAATAACCATCATCAGTCCTCCCCTTCACCATGATTTTCACTTCAAGAGACCCTATTAATCATCCAAATCTCAGCTCTCATCCCTTCCTCAAAGAATCTTCTCTGATTTCCCAGGATAGGTGGAGTTTATTTCTTATGGTTTAAGAAGTATGTATTTTTCCTCTGAGAAGTATGGAATGCTATTACTTAAGTGTCCTCTCAAACAGACTCTAAGTTCCATGAAGTCGGAAGTCATAGGTAGTTTTGCTAATCATTGTATTCTCACAGCAAGCCAAGAGCTTGGGACACAGCAGACTTTAATTTAAATGTATTGAAGTGTATACGAAGGTGTAGAAGTTGATTTTTGCCTCATAACAAGCAACAAAAAATCTTAGTGGAATGCAAAAGTAAACATTTATTCATTTATTCCTATAGTCACAGGTCTGCAGGGGATTCCACTTTGGTTAATTTGTCTAGACTCAGCTGGGTGACTCAGCTTTAAGCTGAAGTTCAACTGTGCTTTACCTACAGCTAAATATTACATTCAGGTCAGCTTCACCTGTATTCCCAGGTCACAGTCTCATGGTGAAGACAAAAAACAAGATCTAAGCCAAACTGCACAAGCACATTTATGGTTTCTGCTCATGTAGACAAGTCTACTACCATTCCATTAAACAAGTTACCTAGGTAAATCCAACAATCTTGCGACAGAAAAATATGCTCTATCCAGAGTAGGAGGAGGAAAGAAGTGAATATTTGCAGAACAATAGTTTCAGCTGTCATAGTTAGGTAAAAACCTGCTGCAATGAATTAGAAAGTGTTAAATGAGTTAAAGATGACATTCTATAAAGGCCAGTGTCATTCAATAGAGATAAAGCTGGGCAATCAGAAAATATTTTATAAAACAAAAAACAGGTTGCATTTAAGATAGTTCTTGAATAAAGGAAGAATTTGAGCATTTAGAGTCAGAGGCACTTAGACACCTCAAGCAGTTAAAACTAGGAGAAGCAAAGGCCTTTCAGAATGCGTAAAACATATTTTAACAGCTGTACATAGAGAAAATAGAGAAAAGTTACTACAATTTCGCCTAACAGTAATTAATCAGTAATGGCTTTAAAGCAATAGAGTAACATGCTGAAGGACTATCAATGTGCTGGCCACACATGGGACATATGGAGGGAAAGAGATTGAATGAAAGGAGAAACATCAGTCCGTTCTTACAATGTGTGTGAAGACATGACAATTGCTAAAACTTGACAGTTCGTCACCTGTCACCATTGCATGTCACCATTACATGTCACCTAGCATAACAGGCTTGTGGTACTGAGTGCCACAGTGATGAGGAAGACACACAGCATGTTCCCAGTAAGCTTGCAGTCTCGATTTGAGAGTTATCCTAGAAGATGTTATGGTAAGGGCCATGAAAAGAAATCACCTAGATTTCTTTCTTTACCTAACTACAAATTTTTCCCCAAAACAAAATCACAGTAACATGCAGGGGGCAGAGAAGAGGAAGGTTAAGTCATGGAAGGAACAATTACAGAAAGAAAGCAAAACAATTACAAGAAAGGAAGCAAAATAACCACATTTCATAGAAGTTAAGGCAACAGAAAATTTTCTTAAAGTCACAGAGATAAAAAGCATCAGAATTTCAAATAGGACAAACAATAAACACCATATTATTTGATTTGGCAACAAATGAAGCTTCTTAAGAATTGAACAGTTGGGCGAGAAACTGGATAACAATGACTTGAAGATTAGAAGGAGTTGATGAGCAAAAACAATGTATGCAGTGTAAACTTTTTTTTTAAAGCTCAACAATAATTGGAAAAGAAGAAATAAACTAGTAGTTTTAACATTTCTTAACTATTGAATTAAAATAAATCATAACCATGCATGAATTACTAACATCATTCTTTGGTTACTCCCTGTTCAGTTATGGTACAATCCATGCCAGGTAAATCCTTACTTCAAACTCTGTTCTTCTTTCTCAAAAACTTGCATTGGTAATTAACTCTCAAACTAAATCCCGGATCTGTTTTCTTATTGCAGCCCAAATATCATACCTATGTTTAAGACATTAACTTCCAGATCTCTCCTTTATAATATGTATTTCATGCTCTAAGTAAATGAATAATTTTCCATCCACTCCTTTCAGCTTAATAACTAGCTCATATACTTCTTTCTACTCGTATTGTCTTATTTGCTTACTGGGGATCAAACCCAGGGTCACTCTACTACTAAGCTCCATCCCCAATTCTTATTTTTTTTACTTTGAGAAAAGCTCTGGTTAAATTGCCAAGGCTGGCCTTGAACTTGTGATCTTCCTGCCTCAGCCTCCTGAGTTGCTGAGATTACAGGCATGCATCACCACACTCAGCTCATATTAGCTTATTCTTACAATCTTGCTTTTCACACAAATGATCCACTGAAAGCTCTCACTACTTTTCTTAACTTGCTCTCTTTTGCTCTCCTTTGAATAGATGTAAACACCAAAATAGTAAATAGAGGCAAATAAGTACAGAGACAATAGAGACTGAAATTTTTTTGAAATGAACATTTCAGGAAAAAAAATCTGAAAAATTTTTCAATGAACAATATTGTGCTATAACATCAATCATTCAGGTTAACTGTCCATTTATGACAGAACATAAAATACCAAACTTGGTACAAGAAAAGTATTAGATACCATGAATAGACAAATAGTAAAGCAATTGAAAACCTCACACCCAGAGTGTTTAAAAAATTCTCAAGGACAAATAACTCTATTATTATACTAGGTGTTCCATAACTTTAAACATTTTTAGGGAAGAAGTTGCTTAATAGATTCTAGGATATTAGTGTAGCTTTCACTCTGAAGTTTCTCAAGGTCTATACAAGAAAATTGGATTACCATCCCTCTTATGAACATAGATGTCAAAAACCTAATATATTACACTATCAAATTCAATAGTGTGTTTTAAAATAATGATTAAAGTATAGTTTATCCCAGGATTGTAAAAATAACCAAATAACAGAAAATCAATGACACAAACTGGATAATCTCATGATTTCTCCAATGATCCAGAAAAATATCTCACAAATTTGAGTGTCTACTTATTATTTAGGAACTCAAAGTGAAACATTGCCTGAGAAATAGAAATAGACAACTTGAAATTTCCTTAATTTCAAAAGGCTTGTATGCCAAAATTTTATAGTAATATATCCATCTACTAGAGCCACTAAAAAAATCAACGAGTCTTATAAAATCAATCTGAAAAATCTAAAGATTGCTCTACACCAGCAAAACCAACTACAAAATAGGGATCTGTTCATAAGAACTGTATGGAGCCAATATTCCATGTTCATGCTAGATGGCTTAATATTCATAATTTCAATGTTATCTCAACAAAAATTCCAATCAAAATCTTTGCCACTCTTCTAAAATTTCAAATTGTCCACCTTGAATCTTAAGTCAATTTGCTAAAAATTCCTTCTCCATTTTTCAAATTCCTCAGGGTGCCTAATACTATGCCTCGTATGATAGGCACTTACAGAAATATAAGTTGAAGAAAGGAGACTAAATAGACTGTGAAGACACATTGTCCACTTTATATGATTTGTCGTAGGAGTTCTTACAATGGTTTGCATCAACTGGCACATGGAGATTGAAGAGTTTCTCAATTTCTTTTCTTTTATTACATGTTTTTCTTACTATAGTTTTTAATGTTTTAATCACCTTCATCCTAAGCTGACTGAAATTTTAGCAAAGATTTGGCATATTTAGACCATATATGATTAAATTTTTAAAAAATTATTTCATTGTTTCCTATCGATTTGTAGTCCAGTTTATATGGGCTTCTCGTGTACCAGCTATAGTCTTGTAATAAAAGCTTTTGGGAAATTACTACATATCATATCATTTTTAAAAACTAGGTATATATATATATATATATACAAATATATATATATATATATAACAAATATATATATATAACTAATATATATATTTTCTTCTTTTCTTTCTCCATTTCATACACAAAAAAATCACACACCTCTATTTTGTTTCTAAATTACTTATCAGTGTCTCTTTAAATAGCATATGAATCAGGCGATGCATCTGGCAAATTACTAGCTTGAATAATGTCCAAATATTTCCTCAATAGAAATAGAATCAGAAAATTCACCATAATTATTCAATGGTATGAAATTTGTGACTATTCTATGAATATCTGAAATTCTCAGAATATTTATGAGCCCATAGACTCATAAAATATTGGAACTCAAAACTGACCTCAATGATTAGATGAGGACAGAAAAAGGTTAAGTAACTTTCTTATATCACAAAGAAATTAGATTAAAAAAATACAGCAGGCTTGGTCAATCGATCAGTTATTCATTGACTGCCTCTACCTTTTTGTTCTTATCGTTGTACTATTATTCATGGTAGGGTAAATTTGAACAAAGTCATACAGATGAGTCAGGTCTGCATAGAAATGTGGGGTCAGTAATATTTTCCTTTCTTTCACAAACTTCTCTCCAATGGAATATCTGTTCCTCTCTTTTTGAGTATGTTACCTTGCAATAATTCATCAACCTCTGGGAGCTTGTAACTTGACAGGTACATTGGAGATAAAACCTATTCATGAAGCTGTTGGAAAGTTAAAAACAAATATAAGTCCTTGGCCAATGACCAAGGCATAGCTGATCAAAAGCAATTTTTCTTCCTTGTTCTCTTTAAGACAATAGCATATCCTAGTCTCTAAACATCCTACTCTGTCAAAATGGGTGAACTTAGCGCTTTCCTTGACAAAACTAATTTATATCATTTAAAAATTTTTCCAAGTTGCTTTATAAACATATGCATTTTACTAAAAACAAAAACATTTTACTAAACAAAAACAAATTATATGGAAATAAATAATGTGTTTTATAAGTATAAATATTTTTATAAGATGAAATTATGTTTGACCATATATATTGAGTGGGTCATTTATGGAAAGCCTTGCTTTGGGACTGTATAATGTACTGAAAAAACTATATATAAGCTAAAATTTGACATATTAACTTTTTTACAAATACATCACAATCAAGAGAAAAGGTACTGTAAAATGACCACTGGAGTAGAAGTCAGGAAACCTTACCTCCACTCTGGCTTGGACACGAAGCAATCATGTCCCTTATGGTAAATCACATAATCTTTATAACTCTCCTTTTCTTCATCTTCACATTTAAAGGGCAGATGTTTCATCCCCAGAAAAGTTTGTTCCTTGATGTTTTTACAAACACTTAGTCTTCCTGAGATTTTTTTCCTTCTGTATATTCTCTTAACTATCCAAAACTACCATGGACCTTACCACATCTTACATACTTTCTCTGGATTCCAATTCATTTATTCAAGGAAATTGCTACAGCATTTCTCTCCTAAGCTACCTAAAAATTTCCTCTTTTCTGAATATTTTTCATTTTCATAAAAAATAATGCTGTAATTCCCCCCTTCTATATGATGTGCATAAATGATTTCCCATTTCCTGTCCATAGTAGCCATGTACTACAACTCTTTAATTAATAATCCATTTCTTCCAATAGCATACTTGCCTGCTCCTTCCATGCTAAGACTTGACCCTAGTTATTGGCTGACTTAGAAACAATGAGAAAATGTGTAGGCAGATCTGCAGGAAGACAAGTATCATCTTGAAAGGCTTCAAGTGAAGCAGTTTTCAGGTAATAGATGCTAGCCAGAGAAAGGAGGTTGCCTCTGCCAACCTTGAAGTTTCCCAGAAGCCTGGTAATTGCAGCTGCTTGTATCACTACCACAGTTAGCATTAGCAATGAGATCTTCACTAGAGAATGATCAAATTTCAGACTCTCATGTTAATTCCCCTTTTTCTAAGTCCACCCACTAATACCAACTGCTTTTAGATTTTTTTTTAAAAAAAGAGAGAGAGAGAATTTTAATATTTATTTTTTAGTTATTGGCGGACACAACATCTTTGTTTGTATGTGGTGCTGAGGATTGAACCCGGGCCGCACACATGCCAGGTGAGCGCGCTACCACTTGAGCCACATCCCCAGCCCTAGATTTTCTGAGTCAAAGATATAGTTGCAAGTAATTTCCTTGGGAGGCAATACCAGCAAGCATGTTAAGGGATTAAAGAATTGTGAAAGGTAATAGAGGAAATTCAATAAATGGAACATTAAAAAGGAAGTATCCCAGTGGCAGCCAATAGTCTCTTAAGAAATTGTAGGATTCTCCTTGGAATTGTTCCAGCACAAACTCCTGATCCTCATTGTTCATTGATTGCTACAAGAGAAGTTAACTCTATTCCCCATCCAGGCCTATCCCAGGCATAGACCAATTAGCTATGCTCCCTCAGCCAGTAAGGCAGAAACCATGGGTTTTTATAGCCCATAGTTACTACAGGGTAGGTATAGGTGAGACCAAAAGAATATGCCTGGGTTATGAACAGCATCTGCTACATTACTATATTCTGAAAACCTACCTCTTCTGCCTTAAATATAAGGTTCCAGTTACTTCTTTAATACACATAAAATAAATATATAAATGATCAATTTTATGCGGTTATTCATGTCCTACCTGAAAATTTCACTTTGTTTCACCACTATTATACCTTCCACAGACTGGGAAAGATTGATAGCAAACACTGAAGAGTTGTTATTCATAGACACAAATATATATAATAACTGCATAATATAGATGTATTTAAAGGAAAAAAGTTGCATGTAGGAAAAACAGTTGGAAGGTTAATACATATCCCAGAGTATTAACCAAGGCATTAGCTACACGTGAGATGAAGAAAGGGATAATTTTGAAAGATTTTAATGAGATGGAATTTATAGATATGTGGATTACAGGAGTGGAGGATTAATGGCTATTATATTATATACTGTGGAGAGTATATTTTCCCTTCTTTTAGATATGCAAGTTAAGAACTTAGCTGCAATCAAGTTGAAATTATAAATATCTTTAAAAATAGCTAGAAGAAATTCTCAGTACTTCATTTTAAACCAATACCATAGGTGATTTTGATACTCTACAAAATTTGGGAACCATTGCCTCATATGATACTATTGGAATTACTTCCTCAAAGATCTGAATGTCATTATTTGGCCTATGGGTAACAATGTCAAGAATATCATAAATTTTAGGTGTTCAAAATTTCCATATGGAAATATGTAATACAAACCAAGTAGTTTAACTGTACATCTATCAGACTTCCAGTAACAAGTCTGACATAAAACCAAATGGCTTGTTAAAGATTGTCAGACATCATTCTTAGCAGGAAGAACTTTCCAGCAAAAGGAAGTGAACCGAGAGAAAAATTGCACAATTTTTATTGAAATACCAAAACACAAGTGCTTCCAACTCTGACTCTAGGAGGCACTGAATGAATATCAATTGAGTAAGCTCCAGAATGAAGCAGGATGGATTTATGGTTGGTCACGCAAACTTATTAATTGCCCCATATTAAACTCAAAATATGGTACAACCGAATTGCCATGTACTAACACAAACCAGTTGTGATACATTCTTTCCACCTGAGAGACTGATTTAATGCCACCTTCAACAGGAGACTGAATCTCTTCCAACTTTATATCCAGATTTCTTGTTAAACAAACAACTTATAACAGCTTTTCCTACATGCAACTTTTTTCCTTTAAATACATCTATATTATGCAGCTTCCTAATGATTGAGAGGTGAAAAATATTTTTAAATATAAGCAGGAAATAAATGCAGATTTGGTATGAGAGGAGTCAACATATTAGCAATAATGGTGATAGAATATATATCCCAGAAGGTTTTCAAGAAAAGTAAAAACAAACGTTTACTTCTAAATAATTTAGTCCAGGCTTTTAGGCCTTTCTTCGTTCAACAATTATTTACGGAGTGGCTAAATTTGTGTGACAGGCACTGTCTCTGAATGCAGGGAATATGACAAAGACAGGCAAGTGAGTCCTATAGACACTACAGTGGTATTTAAAAACCAGTTCTTCAGGGAAGAAAACCCTGACTTACTGAGTTCACTGATTACTAGAGTTTAAATATTCCCACTACAGTCAATTTCAAGGTACTTATACGACACCAAGGACCTGAGAAATTATAAAAATAATTGACTTTTATGAGCCAGGAGGACCCAGATCCAACTGGTGCAATAAGATTCTCTCTCAAAAAGAAGACAAAGAGGGTGATTAAATCATATAGAAATATAACTTTTGAAAGATACTATATCCCCTTAATTGCGTACTATATCCTTCTCTTAGAGGTTTTCCAAACACATCAGCACAATAACGAATCCTAAAGTCAAAACCTGTTTATAATTATTTACCATGTTTCTCAAGATTTGGTTATAGAACCATCTTGCCAACCTGGGTAATTTTTAAATTGGATAATCAGTTCTTGAAAAGTTGGAAAGTTAGTACATTTGACTGTGACAGACTTAAATGTTAAGAATCTCAAAATCGTCATGACTGGCAGAGGCAGGTATACCCTAACACAGCCAAAAAGTCAGTGTCACTCAAAGAGATTATCTACTCTAAACATGTTAAAGTGGCTCCAGGTATCATTTGCTGCTAGTACCAACATTTGTTTTAGTCATCACTTGTATACCTAAGATATTTAGGGAACAATCAGAGCTTATCTTGTTTTGTAAATTAAATAAATCCTTTATTTCCTTCTCTTGAATTCTTCCTTATTCATCCATTTAAGGCTGATTGTCAGGAAGAAAAACACTAAATGTCAAACTAACCCTGCTATTTTATGTGATAGCAACTTGACAAAAATAATAACAACTTAGAAAGGCTTTGGAAATATTGATTAAAATATTATGGTTGGATCAATAATCTAGCCCTTTTTTTCAGACCAGAAGGGATAACTGAGAAATTGTGATAAATCACTTACATTTTTATAACAAACAAAATTATGGAGATACTTGAACATTGATCTTCTTACATTCTATTAAAAAACCCCTTAGATTCAGAGCAGTAAACTAAATTAGAAAACATCCAATAATGACTTCATATTGCAGATTACATAAAAAATTCTGAAAAAAAAATATGTTCTAACAAATGATGAAGTTTTCCCTCTGAGACTTTAGGAAATTCCAAACTGATAAAACGCTCTTGAGAAAAACTGATATAGTATATATGGTGTGTTATAGCGCGCGCGCACACACACACACACACACAGAGAGGGGGAGAGAGAGAGAGAGAGAGAGAGAGAGAGAGAGAGAGAGGCTACTCCTCCATCCATTTACTCCATTTTTGTTTTTTATTTTATCTACCTACAGTCAACAGTGGTTTTCTGAGAGTCATAGCCAAGTAGGAATGATGCATGGCATTTTGCTTTGAAAGGTGACCCTGCTCAGGGATTAGGGTGGCTCCAGGTTTAGGGTGGATCCTGCTGGATTAGGGTGGCTCTGGGTTTAGGGTGGATCCGGGTTTAGGGTGGATCCTGCTGGGAATAGGGCATATCCTGCTGCCTCAGGCGCCCGCTCCTTGAGTTCCCGTTGAGTTCTCGCGGGGTTCTGAGAGAATTGGTGCGCGGAGCCGAGTAGAGGCAGTGTGTTCCCGGGAAGTGTGAGTAGAGTGTCGGTGAGAGTTCGGGAATAAAGAGTTGCTGTTTGAATCTACAAGGTTTTTGTGCTGGCTCGGTTATTTTATGCCCAGACAGACTGTGGCATTTGATTGCCCATGCGGGAAGTGAAGAGGTAAGTGAAATTGCTTGCCCCTGAGGGAAGGCTAGAGAATGGGTGATCATTTCAAAAAACATTGTGTTCTTGTTTTGATTTGTTTTGTTTTTATTTCAAGTTGCCTGTTCCTAGAACTTTCTCAGGCAAACTGGGGAAAATGGTTGACTCAAGGTTTGAAGTTGTTCGCCCCTGAGGAAGAGAAATTGTTAGAGGAAGGAGACATCCCAGTAAGACCAAGAACAGTTAGAACATATGTTGATACAATACAAAAATGTAGCCCATGGCTTTTAAAAGACGAGTTATTAAGTATATCAATGGGACCATTATAGTATCCTACAGAAGGATTTTTCTTCAACAAGAAAGAGATGGCTAGTTATGTTTAGAAAAAAGAAATATTTCTAGATGAGATAATCTTTGTGTGGTAAAGTAAAAAGTTGTAAAATGTCTAAGTAAGTTGCAAAAGGCTTTAAAGGGTTAAATTGAAGGTGGTTAAGATGCCTTCATGACGGAGGAAAGATTGCGTCATTCGAAGCCTAGTTACTCTTAAAAACATTACTTAAAAAAATGCATGAAAATGGGAAGATAATAGGATAAAAGCAATTTGGAGAAAGAATATAAGAAATTTGAAGTGAAAACCTTTGAAGACAGAAGTACAGGAAGGTGAAAAAAAAAAAGAAAAGATGTAGGAAGATAGAGAAAATGTAGGAAGACAAGAATTTTAAACCCACAACATAGGAAACAAAAGAAAACTAGGAGGAAAACAAAGCAACTAAGGGTGAATGTACAAACCTTAGGGAAAAAAAGTAGAAAATAGAAATAAGATAGAAAATGGTTGATTCTATCAGGTGTAATTTATATACAAAGAGTATAAGAAGTTTCAGTTGGGTTTCAATTATAGTATTATAGTACCATAAAAAAATGAAAGTATTTCATTTTATTAAAGTGGAGTAATTTGTCTAAATCAAGAAATTTTATAAGAGTTGTTTCAGAATGTGAATTTTTAAAAAGGGTTAATGGCTACAAAAGAGATATAAAAAGATTCAAGATGTGGAAATATATTTTAATATAAAGGTTAAAAAAAAGAAATGTTTCTAGATGAGATAATCTCTGTGTGGTAAAGTAAAAAGTTGTAAAATGCCATTTAAAAAGATTTTGAAGAAACTAGACTTACTTTAAAAGCTTGAGAAAGGAAGAAAGAAGAAAAAGGCATTTGTACATGGCAGATTGAGACAAAGCTTCTTAATGGAGTAAAAAAGCCTTTAGTTAAAGGGCAGCCATGTAAACTAACATTAAACAATTTAAACAGAATCTAAGCCTCCTTTAAAAGAGTGAAGCTGTAGGTGGTGAAAAAGTACATTTAAAAGTACAGTATAGATGATAATTGGAAGGCTTTAAAAGGTTAAACTGAAGGTGGTCGAGATGCCTTCATGACGGAGGAAAGATTGCGTCATTCGAAGCCTAGTTACTCTTAAAAACATTACTTAAAAAAAAAAACCATGAAAATGGAAAGATAATAGGATAAAAGCAATTTAGAGAAAGAATATTAGAAATTTGAAGTGAAAAACTTTGAAGACAAAAGTACAGAAAGGTGAAAAAAAAGATAGAAAAGAATTAGGAAGATAGAAAAGATGTAAGAAGACAAGAATTTTAAACCCACAAAATAGAAAGCAAAAAAAAAAAAAAAAGAGGAAAAAAAAGCTAGCAACTAAGGGTGAATGTACAAACCTTAGAAAAAAACTAGAAGATAGAAACAAGATTTAAAAAATGGTTAAAAATGTCAAATAAAGGTATTTCAGATAAAAAATACAAAAAGCTAAGACAACTATTAGATACAGACATTCAAGATAGAAAAAGGTAGAAGAGAGAAGTTTACAGTCAAATATTGGATAAAATAGAAGAACAAGGAGATTATTAGTAATTTTTTTTTTCAAAAAGCCCATCTACTTTAATTTCTGGTGGTGCAGAAATTAGAAGTCTCAGATGAGGGTGTTAAAATTTATAGACAAGAGCCAATTTAGAAAACATTAAACTAGAAGAAAATTGGTTTAAAACCACAACAAAAAATTAAAAGGACTAAAGTAATTCTAAAAACTAAGGCAAAATGCTTTTGGAAGACTTAAATTTAAAAGGATCTTTAAATTTCCAAAGGATGCATATAGGATATTTTGGAACATCATCCTTGAAGAAAAATCAGTTAATGTTTTACTTAACAGGAATCCCATACAATCCACAGGGACAAAGCATAGTTGAAAGAGCTCATCAAACTATTAAAATGTACTTATTAAAGCAAAAAGAGGGAATTGGAAAGGGGTATATATCCCCCAAAGATAAACTTAAAATAGCACTTTTTACTCTAAACTTTTAAAATTTGGATTCATCAGGGCTTAGTTTTGCGGAAAGGCATATGTGTCCAAAAAATGTACATAAGCCTAAGGTACTTTGGAAAGATATTCTAACAGGACAATGGAAAGGTCCTGACCCAGTGATTCTCTGGAGTCGGAGTTCTATTTGTGTGTTTCCACAGGGAGAACAGCAGCCGATTTGGATTCCACAGAGACTAACCAAAGCAATTTCTACAGACCACAAAGAAGATGATTTGACTCAAATCCATAACAGCTGATATCCAGAGCTCCATCTTGGCTATTCTTACATCTGCGACAGTGATTAACCAGGATGCTTTTTTCAATATCTATTTTATTATTGCCTTTTCCCACATCATAAAGTTCTATTTTTTTTTTTTTTGAGCTCATACAGACCTAGGTTAATGTTTTTCTGATCAGTTTTATTTTTTGACTGTGGAGTTTTTAAACATTGCAATGGAGATTTCACCTAGGTAAAGCTACAAGGCCTTTACTATTGTCTTATATGTTGTATGTTATGTGTGCACACTTGTGTTTTGTGTTGTATGTCTATATGTGCGTATGTCCATATTTCATATGTGAGGAGCGCTCATGAAAAAATGGATCCAAATTTTTTTTTTTATTCACGTGATTTTAATGGTTTAATTTACATAATTTCTTTTTAGCATCATTGCCAGAATTTCTATCTTCATCCCAGTGCCAGTGAAGACAAAGATAAAACCAAACTACAGCTTCTATGATAGCTACCACAGTAAACTGTATAAACTGATGCATCAGTGAATAATAACAAGTAATGCTCAATCAAGGAGTTGATTTACTTTGGGAGGAAATGGACATATTGATAGACTCCTCTGCTTTGAACTGCTTGCAGAACTTGCCTAGACTATGTATCACTTGTATGCATTGTGAACTATCTGTTGGTGCAGTGAATTGTGGTAATGTTGGCATATCTTTGCTGAAGGTGTCACCGGTGATACAATTTTTCCAAAAGAGCTGTCAATTGGCTTGGTGTTGTGGCATTTCTGTATCCTCCTCCCTTCTGCTAGTGATGGTCTAAAATTTGGAGGCCAAAAGAGATGAGGCAAAGAACCTCACCCCCCCACTGGCACCAAGGCCAAATTTGGGGGCCAACAGAGTGAGGCAAAGAACCTCACCCCCCTACTGGTGCATAGGCCTATCCACAAGTATGGCTGTATGCTGGACTGGTAGTCAGTAACGGGTATGATCCAATTGCAGTGGTACCAACCTAAGACAGGAGGCTGACGCCTAGAGGTCAGTTCATCCGATGACGGGTAAAGACCATATGTTGAATTGGACAATCTAACAGGCATGGTCCCTAAGCCACATTGCTTGTTGCTTAATTAATCATAAGGGGGGAGATGCTGAGAGTCATAGCCAAGTAGGAATGATGCATGGCATTTTGCTTTGAAAGGTGACCCTGCTCAGGGATTAGGGTGGCTCCAGGTTTAGGGTGGATCCTGCTGGGAATAGGGCATATCCTGCTGCCTCAGGCGCCCGCTCCTGGAGTTCCTATGGAGTTCTCACGGGATTCTGAGAGAATTGGAGCACAGAGCCCGGTGGAGGCAGTGTATTTTCCCAGAACGTGCGTGTGGAGTGTCGATGAGAGTTCGGGAATAAAGAGTTACTATTTAAATCTACAAGGCTTTGTGGGGGCTCGGTGATTTTGTGCCCAGACAGACTGCAGCAGTGGTTGGAAAATATTAAATGGAAAATTCCAGAAATAAATAATTCATGAGTTTTAAATTGTACACTATTCTGAGTAACCCATCATCCTATTCTGTCCCTCCAGAAATGTGATTCATCCTTTTGTCCATCATATCCATGCTTATGTGCTTGCTACCTGCCTATCAGTCACTTAGTAGTAATCTTGCCCATCAAGTACTTCCTTTAGGAAAAGTGAAAATACAAAAAGAAATTTTTAGAGAAGGAAACCACATTCACATGACTTTTTATTACAGTACATTGTTATGACGACTGTTCTATTTTTATTAGTTGTTGTTAATCTCTTACTGTACCTAACTTATAAAATAAACTTATTATACATACATATGTATAGGAAAAGACATAGTATATATAGGGTTTGGTACAAACCATGGTTTTAGACATCCACAGGGGTCTTCAAACATAACCTCAGCACATAAGAGGAAACAACTGTATATCATATATATTAATATATAATATTTATTTCAAGTATAAATGTGTGTATTATATATATTATATACACCTGAGTTTTGCTATAGGATCAAGATGTTAAAAAGCATATATCTATCATATGTCTAAATATACTTATAAATTTATTTCTAGGCATTCAAAAGAATGAAAGCTTTTGTCATATATTTGGTCTTTTTAAAAAATTTGTCATGGAAATATTAAGCCTTGCACTCCAAAACTGAGGTTTTAAGAATAACCTAGGTAAATGCTAAAACTTGATGCTAAACAAAATGATATTTTAATTAAATTCAGTAAAGTTTCACTAAGAACATGCTAAAAAAGAAGCTGAGTGTTTGACAAGTGAGAAATAATACTACATGTCAAAAGTTCAAATCTGTCAGAGGCTGAAGAGTTTTAAAATATTCTGATGATAAAGTCCCAAAAGAACATAGACATTAAAATAAATATTTGCCATGTAAAATAGAAGATCAAGTTAATAATCTAAAAATAATTTTGGTTAAATTAAAGATAATCCATACAAATTTGATTTAATCAACAGTGATGAGCTTAAGTTGGAAGTTTAAATCACTGATTCCACATACAGTTTTGTTAACTTATGGAACAAAATCACTGCCCAGAACAGAACATACCAAATAGCATAGAGGGCTTATCTCATTCATCTTGGTGATGATAGTTATTTTTCTCAAATCTTTTGAAGCTATTGATTGTGTCCTTCTAAACTCTGTTTTTAAAAGGGCATTTTTTGTGTGTGAAATAGATGACTTTGGGTGAAATATTGCTCCTATGCTTCCTGACCATTTGTTTTTGTTTTCGTTTTTTTCTTATAAAATAGAATTGTGTTATCTGTATCCTCTGGTTGCTAGGATAAATGTCTCCTTAAGGTTGCCAATAACAGTAGCAACAACAGCTGTTGTATCTAATTTGCATTTAAATGAACATTTACAACTATGTCCTTCAAGTCCCAGGATGCTCCTGATGTATTCTCTATGCACATATGCATAGAGATGGATGGATATGCAGTCAAGAGTACAATCTAAAAGTTGCATTAGTTAATGGATCAGTTACCCTATGAAGGGCTGTTGATGTACTCAGCACTCTTGAAGAAACAGTCTAATGTCTTATCTCTATGAAAGGCCATCTCCTTCTAATAATTCAAATTGTTCAAGGGTTAATTCCAGCAAGCCTAGAACTGACCTGAGTTATTTTACTGTTTACAAGATTTACCAAAAATCCTTGATTCTTGATCAAAGCATGAAACATACAAATAAAAATGTTGCTTTGTAACATTATTTGTGAGTACAAGGAGTTCAGGAAAACTTTTACAAGCTTATTACCACTATTTATTGAAAACAAACTAATAATTTGTACCTAATCTTGGAGAGATTCCCAAAAGTCTCTGCCATTGGTGTTGGTTACATACCAAAAATTGCTACCTGACCAGCAGGGCAAAAAATTCATATCCAAAACTGTACTTTTACCTCTGTGGTTCAGAGGTGTTCGGTATACATCAGTAGTTCTGGATCTAAGAAAGTCCGCATAGCTGTTCTATAGGTAGGACCCTTGGAGTCCATATTGGCCACTTTGGACCCCTTGATGTGAGCCAGCTTTGGCTCTGATACATATCCTTACTTTAATGTTCAGTCTATATTATGTCTTTTCTTGTTGAACTGCAAATTTGAAAATACTGCCACTTTGGTCTTGTGACCCAAATACCAGGTTTAGTACTTTAACTGTGGTTGGCTGCTACTTTATTCATGCAAAAGCCATACAGCCTCTCTCTCTTCCTCCTTCTCTCTCTGATACACACATAAAATAGGAAAAATTCACTAATGCAATCCTTTTGGGAATGTTTATTCCTTTTTGTGATATTTCTTGGAATAATTTGTTTGCCTTTTAATTTATACAGTTGTCTTATAAATATTTCATGTGTTAATATAATCCAATCTATTATACTTCCCTTTATGATTTTTTATTACCTAGAAGTCTGGAAAATTTTTACTCATAAAGACATTGAATTGTATATTAATTTCTATTTTCTTCAGACTATTTATAACCTGATTTTTTTCTTTTCTTTTTCCTTCCTTTTTTTTTGTTTTGTTTTATTGTTATTGTTGTTGTTCCCCAGTGCTGGGGATTGAACATAAGCAAGATCCTAGGCAAGCACTCTACCATTGAGATATTTACCCAGTACTATCATCTGATTTTTCAAGTGTGATTCTTTATACATTTTTGATGAAGATCCCCAAATTTTATCCTCATTTTTCTAGCATCATTTATGAAAATATTTACTAAATGTTAAAAGTATACATTTTATGTATGTTATGGGAAATGCCTAGATCTCTCAGTTTTTCTACAAGTCCTGTCCTTCTGAGGTATGCACACTAATACACCATGAAAATCAGGATATTTGGTCCTGCCTTCACAGGAAAATAATTCTTCTTCATATTTCCGAGTACTAGATCTTCAACCATTTGTTTCTTTAATGGTGAAGCTAATTTTTCCATCCAAAGATAATATATTTCTTATCCCTAAAAGTAAAAGGGTTACATTCCAAAATGGGTGTGTTAATCAGCTTTCTAGCACTGTGACAAAATATCTGAGAAAACGACAGAAAGGAGGAAAGATTGGGGGGTGTGAAGCTCCTGGTTTCAGAGGTTTCAGTCCATGATTAGCTGGCTCCACTGTTCCTTGACCTGTGGTGAGGCAGAAGGGCATGGAAGAGCAAAAGTGCTTACCTCATGGCCACCAGGAAGCAGAGTGGGCAGGGGTGGGGGGAGGAGGAAGGGGCCAGGGACAAGTAGACACTTCAAAGACATACCCCCCCACCCACACCCACCCACACCCACACCCCACTCCCACCCCACCCCACTCCTGTCCCCAGGGATCTACCTCTTCCAACTAGGTCCCACCTCCTAAAATTTCAAGCACCTCCCAAAAGCTCCACCAACTGGAGACCAAGTTTTCAACACATGAGTCTTTGGGGAAACATTTCAGATGTTGATTATAACAATGGGAAACTGAGTTAAAGGAAAGTGACTGAATATTGCTTAGAACACTGTATATCACTAGAAGTATTGAGAGTATTATCTTCCCAAGCACTTACTTTTCCAAAGATAGAAAATCCTGGGTTGCAAACTTGAAGATCCAGTCTTATCAAACCCCTGGAAATAGTTATTTGCCTTCCAAAGACAAGAACCCAAGATTCTTCTGCTTCTACATGGAGGAGGGGCAGATATATAAGGGAATCAGGGTAACAGTGTTATGAGTTCCTAACCTATCACACAATCCCACAGCACCTGTAGGATTTATCCATAAGCTCTTTATCACGTCATTTGAGGAGTAACCACATAGGGGAAGCCAACTTCAGGGGCTGTCTTAGCTTCAAATAAAAATAAAACTGATCTCTGACTATCTGCAGAAGTTTCTGAAAGTATGTATCTATCTTCTTATCTATGTAAATATATGATTTACAAGTAGGGTAAGAAACTTTTTACTGCTTCTAACTTAACATACATTAAATTTGTATGTCTTCCAGAGCTCCTTCTGGACCATTTTCTCAATCATTACCACTTTATTATTTTAGCTTTATAATACTGACATATAACATCAACATATTGGTAATTCATGTCTTCACAACATTCAGTTTTTCCATCAGTAACATTGTGTATTTCTTTATTTATTAGCATATTTCTGTGTTTCACTTATGTGGTTTTCTGTACATAAACTCAATTTCTATTTTATATTATTATTAAGAATATATTATTTCTGTTGCTGGTATATATATAATCTGATTTTCACAATGCTTTCTAACATTATTGATATGACTAGAAATTTGTCTTACATTCTGTTTAATTTTTAAACTATCTTTTTACAGATTTTAAGTTGATAGGTTTGTTTTTTAACCACAGTATCCACTACGTATCATTTTTATTTTATTTTGTTTAGCATAGAAAAGATTTTCTAAAACATATTTTATAGTGAAAATTATTTTTTCTAGCCCTCAAACTAAAGTTTTTCTTATTGCTCTAGTCATGTATCCAGTATATTCATCATAAGTATCTATCAGACACTGGAAATACAAACTTTTATGAGATGACATAATCATACCGTTTAAGGAGGTCACAGCCTAGTAGAGAGGTTAGTGTAACAACTAAGGAAAACTCCAATTTCTTCTATATCCCTCTATGTCAGATGCAAACTTCAGATAACAGATGAAAGAAAAAACAAAATGATCAAGAAGTAGACAGTTTCTCCATTATGCACTAAAAATAATAAATAGAGCTTATCACATTTACTGAGTTCAAGACAATTTAATTTTTTTAAAAAGTAATTGTTTTAGTGAATTTTCAAATATATATGTGTGTGTATGTGTGTGTGTGTACTATTTAAAATAAGAAATAAGCATTAATTTTATTATTTTTACTTGTTTTTTCTCATGTCAATGTGCACATACAGAAAAGAGTTTAACAAAAGTCAACTATGGCAAAGAAAAAATTTCATATACAAATACCATTCATGATTCAACATTTTTGAAATCCCAGGACATTTTGGAATTTGACTTCTAAAACATAAACATTATTGGTCAAATTGAATTCTATCTGATGTTTGAGTTCATTGTACATATTTGAGAAAACATGTAAAAGCACCTACCAGATTTTCTGGCCTAAGAAAAATGCTTAATTAATAGTTATTTCCCATTGGTGTGTGTGTGTGTGTGTGTGTGTGTGTGTGTGTGTGTGTGTGAGAGAGAGAGAGAGAGAGAGAGAGAGAGAGAGAGACTTGAGTTAAACTTTCAACATGTTTGTTTTATTTTGGAAATAATTATTGTATATTTTTTTCTGAAAATTAGTTGTGAATTTTTCACCATCAGCTGTTAATAATTCTAATTTTGGTAGTTATCAAAGAAAATATTACTCATTATTCCCAGAATCATTTTTTTCTTTGTCACAGGATCCAAAACTAAATCACCAGACCCTTAATAGAAATATTATTAATATAGTTATATAGTTGGTATAAAGATTAATAGATGTCTTTTAAATTATAGGTATAGGTTAATAAATTTCTTTTTAAATTCCATGCATAGGTTATTTCAATTATGCTTTAAATTGAAATTTCTAAAATAATTCAAAGTGAGTTTTTTTGTTTCTTATATTTGCCATATATGCATCTATATTCAAAATGAATTGGCACAAGGCAAATAATGGACATATAGATAGATGGATATATAGATATAAATAAGAAACAAAGAAAAGAAATGATAAGAGAATTTTCATGATAACCTTATAAATAAACACTGTCATTTCTTGGAATACAATTAAATTATTATAAAACTGAGGTTTAAAAAGTCACTCAAGATCTAGACAATGAATCAAACAATTCACTTAATGTTCATTTCACTATTTTCTATCTTATTAAGAATTGACTTGCTCTAAATTTTAAAAGTAAAATTTGTTTCTTTGTCTATCATAGGTGTTTTATTCTATTTTATAGAAATTGGATATTCTACTGGGAAACTTGGAAAATAAAAATAATGTCAATGTACTTAATATTTTAATAGTATTGTTTTGAAAATTAATATTTGCTTCATGGTAATTAATATATTAGGGAACATTTTGAGCATAATGTGAATTTTACATTTGCTTATGCATGATTATCTGCAGAAAACACTTCAGAAAGGTTTTTTAAAAAAAGCTTTATTCAGGTTTACTGGGTAGAAATACACATACACATACACAGAATGCATACATATCATCCACACCTTACACACCTATTGACTATCTCACTCATATGCATGGCATTTAAAAAGAAATCTATTAACCTATACCTAGAATTTAAAAGGACATCTATTAATCTTATACCAACTATATAACTATATTAATAATATTTCTACTAAGAGTCTGGTGTTTTAGTTTTAGATCCTGTAACAAAAAAAAAAATGGTTCTGGGAATAATGAGCAATATTTTCTTTGATAACTACCAAAATTAGAATTATTAACAGCTGATGGTGAAAAATTCACAACTAATTTTCAGAAAAAAATTATACATTAAATTTTGGGGATATTTTTGTTTCACTATTTTTGAATTTGTAAATTTGTCTCTTAAAAATATTCATTCATCATCTTAAATTTGTCTAAATATCTTAGTTCAAAAGTCCCATGTTGTATAGGCAAAAGGAAAGCTTCCAAGATTGAGGAGAAGCTGGAAATACTAAAGCATTTTAGATACACTGAGAGAACATGTGATGTATTCTCAACAGCAGAGAGAAAGGAGTCCACCTCACAACCATCTGATGGGAAACCAAAGAAAGGCCTGTGGTGGGAATGACATCAAGTGCTGGAAAGTCGATCAATAAGAACAAGGCCTACAAAAGAAGACATAGATGGTCAAGCCTGTGAATTGAAGAACAAATGGAGAGAAAATCAGAAACCACCTTTCTCACAAAAAGAAGGTGCTCTGTATATACAAAGGCTTAAAATAAAAATCAACAAGGCCTATGGAAGTGCTTCATCTTAGCATTAGCAGGGCCATAATTGGTGGATTGAAACAAGGAGAAAAATACCCTAAGGCTTCAGCTGTTGGATGAAGCCACAAATGAAAATATGACAACTACAAAAAAATATTCCCAATTGCAATATAGAAGTGAACTGGGGGAAAGGGCCATGATTTAGATCAAATTCTCTATTTTAAAGAATCATGTATCTACTATAATTCTATGCCTGGAAGGTCCTATATCCCAAAGAAGAAAAACATGCTCTAGGATTTTAGAATCTGAATCACATGACTGATGTGTGAGTCAAATACAAGCAGCCACATTCATCCCTATGTGGTGTGACAATTTTCCAATCTGACTCCAGATAATGGTCCTCTTCCACTTATCAATACCTCAGAAATTGTAATCCTGCCAATGCCATTCCCACAAGGAAACATCAGGTCCTTTTTAAGGTAAAGTTTCATATCTATTGTAGTACTCATGTATTGCTTAGTCATTTAACATGAATAAAACTGCTACCAGTTTTTATTTGGTTTCTGTCTTCATTTTGTGTGTCACTAATAAAGCTTTTAAGTGTTATGCCCCATTTTTTCCTGTAAGCCTTGTGGTTTTTATTGTACAATTCCACAGAACCTTCTGTTCTGAGGAATGAGGATACGGTGTTATAACCAAATTGATCTTATTACTCTTCAGAGAAGGCTATGAACTTTGTGAAAGTACAACTGAGTTCATTGGCTCTCTGTCCCTGCAACAAAACACCTGAGACAGTCAATTTATGAGGAGGAAAGTTTTATTCTACCTCATGGTTTCAGAAGTTTCAGTCCAGGGTCAGTTAGCCTGTTGCTCTTAGGCCTGTGGCTGGGGGCACATTGTGGTGGAAGTGCATGGACAGGAAGCTGCTCACCTCTTGGTGGCTTGAAAAAGAAAAAGAGACAGGAAGGGACCAAGGTCCCTAAATGTCTTTCAAGGGCATACCTCAATGACCTAACTTCCTTCCACTAGGCTCTACCATCTAAAGATTCCACCACTTCTCAATAAGGCCAACAATTCAATACATGGGCCTTTGGGGCTCACTTATCCAAACTACAGCAACAACTCATACATACATGATAGGGTGACAGTTATTCACAAAGGTTATAGTAAATGAGATTCATGGTTTTGTCAACAAAGAGAGCAAAGTGAAAATGGGAATTCTTTCCATTGCAGGTTTTATAATCCACCAAGTTCCTGAAATTCAGCATGTCACAACCCCAGACTTCATGATATTGTCAAGCCTCTCTGTCCACTGCATCCTGAGACCCGGTTGATTGGAGCCAAGTTCTTTCTTGCCACACACCTTCACATATACTATTTCTCTTCCATGCCCTTCTCACTTGCTTAATTTCTACTCAGCCTTTAAGTCTCCGGCAAATATCACATTATCAGAAATACTTTTCTATCTCTTCATCTAAATTTGCACCCACTTTGTTGGCTTTCTGATTGAGTTTTTACTTACTACATCTCTGACACCAAAATTTTAGAGTTTTTTTTTTTTTTTCTCCTGACCCCAACCAATTCAACTTCATTCAGTGGCACTACCCAGAGTTAGAATCAGACTCTGTGGGATTAAGGGTTCCATTCCACAAGGCTGCCCTCACTTTGAAAACCAGTCACAAGTATCAAGTTTCCAGGTTACCCACACTTCTGTCCTACTTGGTTACAAAGTCAGGGGTTCCCACAAATCTGTCCTTAGGTTTGATAATTTGCTATAACCTGTAAAACTTGAGGAAGCACTTTACTTACTATAACAGGTAAGTTATAAATGAGACCATTCAGAAACGGCCAAAAGGAAGAGAAGTGTATGACAAGGTATGAGGGAGGTGAGCACAGAGTGTCCATGCCAATCTGGGCATGTCACCCTCCTAGGACCTTGATGTGCTTGCCAACCAGAAAGGTCTCCAAAATCCATGGGGGAATTTTTAGTAAGGTTTCATTACGTTGGCATGATTGATTAAACCATTAGCAATTGGTAATTAACTCAATATCTAGTCCCTCTCCACTTCCTGAAGGTTGGGAGTTAGAACTGAAAGTTTCTAGTTTCTAACCACAATCCCCCTTCCTGAAACTACAAGAGCATGCCAGGTGCTGCTCATTAGAACAAAAGATGATTCTGTGACCCTTACATTCAGGAAATCCCAAAGGTTTTAGGGGCTCTGTGCCAGGAAATGGGGACAAAGACCAAATATCTTTTCTATGATACCACATTTACCTTACAATCATTACCTTTTTAAAAACTTATCACAGTTTATATTTATTTATTCACTTGTGTAATTATTTGCTAAATTCCCTATTTCCCGCCAAACTGAATTCCACGAGGTCAGAAAGCATCCTTATTTTGGTCACAATATTGCATAACACATGCTCGTCAGATAGTACACACTTAGAAATATTTACAGAACGAACAAATTTCTTCAGAAAATGTTAATCACATGTTGTGAATGTTGAATGAAGTTCTGGAAACAATCTTTTGTGGGAGACATCTAATCAATCATAATAATAGCAATAATTAATACTGAGACGATTTGCAACTCACCTTAATGATGATGGTATGATGTGATACTATTTTTATCCCCACTAAACAGAGAAGAAACTAAGATTTAGAGAGGTCAAGCAATTTGATCAAGGTTACACTGTCAGTCAGTGGCAGAATTTTAATAGCACAAGATCTAGATACACTCTAAAGAGGCAGGAAGGACCCCTCAGCCAAAGGGGATCAGGAAAGATTTCACTGAGATGTGACATTTGATTTAAATCTTAGAAATGGAGTAAGAGGTTTCTAGATAGAAAATAGGGTGAAGGCATACCAGGAAGAATGAAGCCTGTGCAAGGGGTCAAAAGGGCATGGTATATTTGCTATAGGGCAGAGCTTAGAGGAGGTAAGGTGCTCAGTTACGTGGCAGAGAGTACACACAAAGGAGGCAAGGAAACTAGATTGGGACCAAATGGGAAAGCCCCATGTTAAATCTAATCTGAGCCAGGGGAAAACAATGATGATTTTGTGTTTTAAATGCTAATTTCATAAGACACTCCCAAAGAAAAACCAAAAGCACTGTACTTATGGAAACACATAGAAAATTAAAGAGAAGAAGGTAGAATATGTTAACTAAAATAAACCAACCGTTCTTACTCTTCCCTTCACTTGCTTTCCTGGACACAGCAGCCCTAGTTATGGAGATTTAGAACCTGAATGGAGTGAGGAGGATATCCCTGTAAAAAGAGGGGCAGGGACAGTTGTGGGACTGAACTACACACATGGAGAGTGATGAGTAAGTATATAAAGGGTAAGGTATACCCTTATACCCTTGTCAATCTCAGAGGGAGTTGCAAATGTGGAACTCCATGGTGTCAACAAGAATTGAAGTCAGCAGTATAAAGTGAAGCCTTTTAAAATATATGATAGATATACAAATTAATATAAGTGTGTGTGTGTGTGTGCACTTGCATGTATGCTATGTGAGTACATACATTCTCTAACTCTGTCCAGGAAGAGGGCATGGGGTAAAGGCAAAAGTAGTAAGCATGCCCAGCACCCAGATCTTGGTATCTAAAGACCTTTATTCACTGGGAACTAGGGTTTCTTTGAAGAAACAGCCGATTCCAGGGCTGGAGCAGAAAGTGTACAAGATGAGTCTAGAACATCTTATAGTGTCTGAAAATGAGGGATGCCCAAGAAATGAGGGGACTTGCCCACCCCACCCCCAAAAAAGAAACACAAAAGGTTTAAGGGGCTTCCATTGGCAAAATTAGGGATAATTTGAAGGTCAAAATAAATACAGTATAATAGATTATTACCTATTAAATAAACTAGGAAATCATGAGTTTATATTAGTGTAGGTAAATAAACAAATTGAAATCATTCTAAGAAAGGGGATTTTATGTAGTCTTAATATACTTTCCCCCGGGGGAAAAATTTATTAAATTCAAAAGGAAAAAAAGCTAACTCACAGTGGACAACCCCAGCAGATACCACTTTATTCAAGTAATTAAAGTGAACACAAACAACAGGACAAGATGAAATTGTGTCTCACCTGAGTGAAGAAATAAAAGAATGCAACATCACCTGAAATTAAACATACAGATATATTAGGCAATGCCAAATGGGGGTATATTCTATAAAATCATTGGCCTCCAATCTTCAAAAGCATCAGGTTTGCTAAAGATAGACTGAAGAAGTGCTACAGGTTGGAGGAGACTACAGACTAAAGGCAGCATGTGATTTTGAAATGCATCCTTTAGCTAGAAAGCTGAATGTGGTCTGAGGATGAGATGGTAAGAAGTCATCAATCTTAATTTCTGATTTGAGGGTTGAAGTGTGGTTATGACTTTTGCAGGAAAGATACGTTCAAGTACTCAGGGGTGATGTCTGGACATTACAGGGAATAAGACATAGCATCCTCTAAAACATCCCTTACTGTCTCTTCAAACTCTTGGCCACTTTTGTCAACCCCCCTTCCTCTCCGTACCCTCTTATTTCTGAAGGATATAATTTAGTCTCCTTTTTCACAAGGATCAACAATGTGCCTCCTTTTGACTTTGACTTACCCTCAGTTCAGCCCTTCATTCTCTTTCATTCTTCTCTCTATGCTTAAATTGTTTTCTTTTCTGTTTTTGAACTCTGTTGCCCCCATATAGACTCCAGGTGTTGTCTTCAAATTGCCTGTTTATATATCTGGTTTAGGAGACATTTTTTATTTATGTTTTTGGCTGGCTAGCATCCTCATTTCCTCTTGGGGAATTACTCCTATCCAGAAGTGTGCTGATAAGTGTTTAACAGCTGGTTCCCCGGGCAAGGGGTGGTGAGGTGGTGCATATTGATCTATACTCACATACACAAGTTTATTATAAATTTGGTTCATATAAAAACATGCAGTTGATAATTTATAAACAATAAAAATAAAATATCTAATCTTCTATTTCATATTCCATATAGTCAATTATTCTCACAGAATGATTTTGTTGGTGTTGTCAAATCTGGAAGCCTAACTACAGCTGCAGTTGATGGAAGAGCACAGTCTTGACTCAAAGGTTGGTTGATTCGTTCAATTATGTTAATAGCAAAGTGAAATGACACATACCCATGTCAGAACTTTCTTGAGTTCGTCAATGACATAAATAAGTTCTTTGCTGAATCTGATAGTTCTTGAATTCTGGAAGAACATTTCCTCATTTATTGTGCCATTCACAGTGTAATAGCTACAGACATGACACTTTGAAGTTTAATCTGCATGCTTTACATTTCTCTGTCACTTTCTTAAGTCTAGACAATTGACAAAGCAATAATTCAAATCCTACTTTGTAGTGCTTGTGGATTTCTGGGTTGTAAACACAGCCACGATGGCTGATTTCAAACTTCCTACATGACATTACTGAATACAAACACAAAGTGTGCAGGAACACACCAGCCTGTCCTATTTCTAGTACATAGTCAAGCAAATGACACTAATTTCAAGAACATAAATAATAGCGAAATAATTAGGAAGTTATGTTTTTAACATTGATTATCTTTTTAAAAAATTATTTATATGTAAATTAATATAATTTAAGAGTAAATAATAGCTGCATTTAATATCTGACTTATAAAACTCCTAAAATTTTAACAATTAACTTTCAGGAGTAGGGTATAAGTCACACCAAGCCTACCACTGCTGCTTCTGCCCTGTGGGTGGTCTTGGTGGGAGGGACATATTCTATGAAGGAAACCAAAGGCAACAAGCCTTTTCTCCACCTAGATCAGCCACAAGACAGGCCTGTGACCCAGGCATGTCCAGTTGTATGACCTTCTCTGCGCCTGTTAATCTTGACTGAGTCAGAAAAGGAGGGAAGAAAATCAAGATCTATTACCAATTATACTGGCTCCTGCTGACCAAAACTGCTCCTGCTGTGGGGCCATGCATGCTTTCCTTTCAATGGTCCGGACATCCCTTGTTTGCTACCACTCCCTCCACCACTTCTCAAGTCTGCCATCCTCCCATATTCTTTCCATAAACTACATTTTTCTTAAATTACAGAATATTTCTATCACTCACAATCAATTAATCTAATAGGAATTACAGGAACTTTCAAAAAGTAAAGATGAGAGTCTTTCAGTTTCTAAGAACTGGGTGAGAACTAAATAAATGTTTGCTAACATGGATGTGTAAACAGTACAGTTGAGGTGACATTAATGATTCTGTAGATTATATACAAGCCCCTAATTATGACCCAGAAATTAGGATTAAGTGTTATAGTACATAAGACAACTAAAATATTTGTGCAAATTTATCAATAAGGTGTTTCTATGTGTTAAGATGTTGATGGTGTTCTTAATGATAACAATAATGATACTGTTATTAGGCAGTGTAATGTTTTTCACGGGAATAATTATTTCCTATGTATACTTTGTATTTTCTCCACCTACTTTTTATTCCAGACATTGATATGGTGATGAGTTTCACAGGTGTAACCTGATAACTCCTTATTTCCGCTGTACCTCCTTTCTCTGGTGCTTCCCCAGCATTTAGGCATGGCATAGGCATGCATGCACAATCTGGAAGTGAGAGCATCACCACCTACAGGATCAGTCTTCGTTAATGGGGATTAGAAGTCAGTGCTTAATTCTTCCCTTCTTGGGTCACTCCAAGAAACAATCCTAAGTAACATTGTACATGCCCTTTCAGCAAGTCCCAATAAGACTGAGCCCACAGTGTTGACAAGACAATCTCTAAGGGGGAAAATTAAGTTAATCTGCCTATAACCCACAGTTAAAATTCAACATGCAGATCATTGGACGTGTCATCTTCATGTCATAAGCAGAAGTTGCTTCCAAAACTTGGGGAGGTGGGACACAGACATAAAAGCAAACATCTATAAGCATCTAATTGCTGCTTGACATCAATATAGTACTTGCTGGTCACGTTTTCCACAATGCCAGTTTTAAATTCTGCAAAAAGTCACAATATATACTTCATAGGTGGAAAAAAAGGAAAAGGTATTTCAAATGAACTCTTCAGGCAAGTTTGAGTGTACTTCCTAAAACTTTTAATCAAATAAATTGTGTACCATGAAAACAGTACTTTGGAGTTCTGTGATAATAGGTAGAGATAGAGAAGTGTTTCAGCCGAAATGATTACATGTTCTGCATTAGCAGGCCTAGCCCAGAGAACATGTGCTGAAGGTACACAAGCCCATTATCTTATGTAATCCTAAACATAGCATAGTCACAGAGACATACTGCTTTCCTAAGGAATTTTTTATTTATTTTACATATCTTTTAGAATGAAAACTAAAAGGCCTTTTAATATCCCACAATTTAAATTGTTTGATGGTTATAAGAGATTTTGAGTGCCATTCTTTAAAGCGCACAAGGGGATGTTAATTACTCTGAGATCTCCTAGTTTATTCCATATTACATTAATTAGCTTCACATTACTATGACAAAATATCTGTGAAAATTAACTTATGAAAATAAAAAGTTTATTTTGGCTCACAGTTTTAGAATTTTTAGATCAAGAAGGGTAGGGAGCATTGCTTTGTGCTTCTGATGAGGCAGAATATCATGGCAGAAGTGCCTGGCAGAGCAAACTGCTCACCAGACGATTAGAAAGCAAGAGAGGAAGAGGAAGAGGCGGAGGTCCCAAAATCTTCTTCAAGGGTATTGATATCAATATCCTAATGATATCCTACTAGGCTCTACCTCTCAAAGGTTCAATAATCTCCCAATAATGCCATCCTGTGGATCAAGCCTCTAATACATGCACCTTTGGAGGGGTATTCACTCAACATCTAAACCATAGTGTATTTGTAATATGAAATAATTGCATAACTTCTTCCATAACAGTAAAGTGATTACTGATTGGTGATCATTCAGAGGCTGAATCACTTTCATTGTTCACCAACTTTTAAACTCAGTAGAAAAATTTTCTCAAATGGTATATTAAATTGGCAATGTAAAAAAAGAAATAAGTCATTCACAGATTAGCATTTACTTAAACCAGTATCTAAAAAGATAGAAGGAAAATAACCTTATGCTGAGTTCAGAAACACCAGCCTTCAAATATAAGTTTAAGGGTCACTCTTAAATGCAGATGTGGTCCTTCCTGCAACAATCTGTGTTCTTTCTATTCTGCCAATGAACAAGCCATTTTTTTCCCTTGATTCTTTCTTGCTTTTCATTCTGAAGGAACATAATTGGGATATGTATTTGAATGTTTAAGGTAGACTTTTCTTACTTCTTCCCAGAATATTAGGACAAAACATGGGTCCATTGATTCAGATACAGGTCCCTGAAAATTCCTCTCCAGCCCTGTATAATCCATTTTTACCCAGCTGTCTGTATCTGAATCTATGGACCCATGTTTTGGCCTAATATTCTGGGAAGAAGTAAAAAAAAAGTCTACTTTTAACATTGAAATACATATCCCAACCAACTAACAATAAAGAGGACCAGGGCCTGTTTGGAGTAGAAAGTTCTGGAAAGACTGGTGTACAATTGCAAATAGGTGAAGCAATACATAGGTAGAGGTTTAACCAGACAATACTTTACTATTACTGAAAATAAAAAAACCTTACACTCTCCCAGAAATAGCACAGAACAAGAAAAAGACAAAAATACTAATAAAATTTCTCTACAAAAAAAAAACACATTTGCCAGTTTGGAATCGTATCCTTCTACAGGTATCACAGCAACTCAGTTATGATAACTACCATTGCTCTCAGAGAAACTGGAAATCTGTCCTTGCCTTCTCATATATTCAAGAGTCATGTCATCTGGTGAAAGTAGACATTGAGTTTCAACACATGTGCTGGCTATAGTCAGCATTGTTTTAAATCTCTTGAGAAGAATTTTTCTCATCTATGAAGTGTAAAGAAGAATACTCAATATGGTTATTTCCAAGGGGTTATTCATATTGGTAACTTATTCCAAAATAAAAAGTGAAAAATAAATGTGTTTAATGCATGTAACTTAGCAAATATTGGATAAATATTACTTTCTGACTTCTTCTTTTTCTCATTTCTGTTTCCTATTCATAGTCATTCATTGGCATAATGAACAAGAGAGTTGAGGTTAATCAACAACCACTTAGGCAAGAATGGTCAAATAGTTGGAGGCTTACTGAACAAAAGCTCCCCAGGGAAGGAGATAGGGAAGGATTTGATCCTCTAAGCACATTTTCAACAAAACGCATATTTTCAACAGTTTCATAAAACTAATATACTAACACGAAAGGATGAGAAAGAGTACAGAATGGGAGAAAATTTTTGCCAAACAAACTTCAGATAGAGCACTAATCTCCAGGATATATAAAGAACTCAAAAAAATTAACACCAAAAAAAAAAAACAACAAAAAAAATCAAATAATCCAATCAATAAATGGGGTAAGGAACTGAACAGACACGTCTCAAAAGAAGATATATAATTGATCAACAAATATATGAAAAAATGTTCAACATCTCTAGCAATTAGAGAAATGCAAATCAAAACTACTCTAAGATATCATCTCACTCCAGTCAGAATGGCAGCTATTAAGAATACAAACAACAATAAGTGTTGGCGAGGATGTGGGGGGAAAGGCACACTCATACATTGCTGGTGAGACTGCAAATTGGTGCAAACACTCTGGAAAGCAGTATGGAGATTCCTTGGAAAACTTGGAATGGAACCACCTTTTGACCCAGCTATCCCACTCCTCAGTCTATACCCAAAGGACTTAAAAACAGCATACTACAGGGACACAGCCACATCAATGTTTATTTCAGCACAATTCACAATAGGTAAACTGTGGAACCAACTTAGATGCCCTTCAGTAGATGACTGGATAATGAAAATGTGGCATATATACACAATGGAATATTACTCAGCAACAAAAGAGAATAAAATCATGGCATTTGCAGGTAATGGATGGAGTTGCAGAATATAATGCTAAGTGAAGTTAGCCAATCCCAGAAAACCAAATGCCAAATGTTTCCTCTGATATAAGCAGGATGATTCATCGTGGGGTTGGGAGGGGGAGCATGGGAGGATTAGACAAACTCTAGATAGGACAAACGTGAGGAAGGGGGCACGGGGGTAGGAAAGATGGTGGAATGAGATGGGTACCATTACCCTAAGTACATGTATGAAGACATGAATGGTGTGAGTATACTTTGTATACAACAAGAGACATGAAAAATTATGCTCTATATGTGTGATATGAATGTGATATGTGCATTCTAGTGTCATATATAACAAATTAGAATAAAAAAATAAGAACTAAAGAGCAACAGTACTGGATTGATTGAGTCCTTTAGTGAACCCTCACTTCCTCATGTAGTTTATTTCCATAAGTAAACGCAAAAACTGCAGGATTTTGTGGGAGTTTATGAGGATTAAGCCTGATGTGTTCAAATACTCCCTAATCATCCCTCTCTTATAACCTTACTCCTTCTGCCTACAAGAGAATAGAATGGGGAAGTTGCTTTGTCCTCTTTTTCTTCCTCACATGCTGAAGTTGAAACTACACTACCCTATGTTTCCAGAGGGATGACCATATTCAAACTCTCCCACCCTCCTTCCTGTTCCAAGACCTGATGAGAAGGGTTGACTGGGAGTAATTCTAACCCAGAATAAAACACTATAACATTTACTTATGGAGTCAAGATGTGAAAACTAGACCATCTCTAAAGAAAACACTAAATCATAGACCTGTTAAAATTAATAGAAGTGTCTACCAATCTGAAAGATGGCTATTAATAGTAAAAATTTGAAATTACCCAAGTATTTGACCAGCACAATGAATCCAAAGAAACATCAAGAAACACTTTGAGATTGATTGAGAAGGAGGGTGGGGGGCAGATTTAGACATGCTTGAGAAGAGGTATATTTATGTGACTTATATAAAATTGAGGTAAATAATTCTAATTTATGTACAGCAACCATGCCTACTGCATCTTTGCAAGTCCACATCTCCTCAGCAGGAAACAGGCTGGTTGGAGCAAGCTGTAAAATGCAGAAGTCAGCAAAACATTTTCTATCAATGGCCAGATGGTATATATTTTAAGTTTTGTGAGGTCCCTACAGTTTCTTTCCATAGAAATTCCCTGTAATAGCAAGTTTTCAATTCTGCCAGTCACATAAAAACAACCATAGACAATATATAAACAAATTTATATGTTTATGTTCCAATAATACATTACTTATAGACAGCAAAATTCGTATTTTATATTATCTTAACATGTCACAGGATATTATGTTCTTTGTAATTTTTTTAGCTATTCAAAATATTTTGTGTGGTTCATGGGCCGTACAAAAGCAGGATTTGACCCATAGTCTGTATTGCCACTCACTGGGATAATGCAAAGAATATGAACTGTAACCTCTCTAAGTTTTAGTTCATGATTTTGAAACTGAAGTGTCGGTTTTAAATCAACCGCTCATAAGGAGACAATAAAATTTCAAACAATTACACATTACAATAGGTATTAGTGATGATATTTAGTAACATAGGCCTTGCTGCATGTATAAATAAGTTACAGATTTTAAAAAAGAAACAGTAGCACACAAATTAGAAGAGTTGATCAAAATCACAAAGACGATAAATGTGTATATACATAGGCCAGAAAATCTACATAATTTCAAAGCTGAAGTATAAATTTGCCTCCAATGTTGTTGACAGCCAGCAATTCAATTGAACAGGTAACTTATTTTGTTAGAATTTATTAGGAGCCCACCATTGCTCTCAGACTCAAGAATACAGTACATAACAAAATGGAAAATAAATCTTAGCTGTCATGATATAAGACAGTTATATAATTCTCTTCAATATTAAGAAAAAAAGAGAAATTCTCTAAAAGAGAAGACTTCTCTGGTATGTAGTACTGAAAATAATCTCACTTAAATCTTTACATAGGCAGCATTACTGTGCTATGAAGATTCTTACCTAAATAATATACATACAAAAAATGCAATATTAAACTTCTTCTTGCATCCTTCAATGAAAACTGAGAATAAGGTATCAAAACTTATCTCAGTAAAGGAACCATGAAAGAAGCCAGAACGTCTAATACATACATACAATTTTTAAGTGATCTAACTTAATTGAATGATAGAATATGATTGCTGGATAGAACTTATTTCTCAAAATCTACATCAGAAGATGGGCCTAGCAATCTTCATTTTGAAAGAGCTCCTTGATTTCATCTTTCACATATTAAATTTTGCAAACTGTTAAATTTGAGCAGGAATTTTTGCTTTCAGCCTTTAAGGGTTGTGAAGTCAAATAGGGGGACAGAATTTTTGTAATGAAATAGATTAAATAAAATGGAAAGAACAGAGTATTAACAACTACATGTATTATAGATAGTAAGCATTGGTATACTTTTATGAAATTTTTATTATTTACACTACTATATGTACAGTGTAATAGATTATAAGAGTATTTTACTTTAGACTTTAATCAAAAACCTCTGAAAACACTGATCAAGAGGCATACATTGGGAACTAGAGTTGTGGCTCAGAGGTAGAGCTCTCACCTAACATGCATGAGGTACTGGGTTTGATCCTCAGCAGCATATAAAAATAAAATAAAGGTATTGTGTCCACCTGCAACTAAAAAATAATTTAAAAAAAAGACATGCATTGACAAAATTCTTCAATAATTCTCTAAAACTAACAGTTTTCTCTGGTCTGAAAATGAAATGAAGACTATTGTATGTTGTATTCTTAAGCAAGGAATTGAAGGGAAAATATTTTGTGCTTCTCAAAGAAGAAGAAAACCTCTGGTCAGTGTGGATATGTTTAAATAGGAATATTGACTGGAAGACAGTGGTGAGCATGATAATGATACTTCCTAATGAGGGTAGAAATGGAAGTAGGTTTGAATGATCTCAGAACAGAGTAATTTAATGTGTCTCAAATTTTAGTATATAGCATAAGAGACAGATATTTATTACCAGTATCCATGGCAGATATACATTCTGGAGATTATAGATATAAATATATCATGCGTTTTTGCTATAAACTTACTCTAGTGAAGGAAAACCTCAAATATTCTTTAAATCTTCTGTGGCATCCATTCATATTTCTGGAAGTATTTATTACTAGAGAAGCTGAAATGTCCCTGTGGATAAAACACCTGGTAAACATGTACCAAAACTCATTAGCAACAGAAAACTTCTGATCATTTCCCACAAAAAACCATATTTATGGGCTAGGGATGTGGCTCAAGTGGTAGCGCGCTCGCCTGGCATGCGTGCGGCCCGGGTTCGATCCTCAGCACCACATACAAACAAAGATGTTGTGTCCGCTGAAAACTAAAAAATAAATATTAAAAAAATTCTCTCTCTCTCTCTCTCTCTCTCTCTCTCTCTCTCTCTCTCTTAAAAAAACATATTTATTAGTAATAAATTTCTCCACGTCTTTATATGTTTTGAACTTACTATTTTACATAAAACAATAAATCATCTAATTTTATTTGTGATATTAGACGATAATGCTTAGAGCATTTCATTGTATTTACTTGTGAGTCATGAACTCATCCTAACCTTTAGAGCCTACTCTTTGTAAATGATTCCCCCATCCATATTAGCATGTCAGATGCAGTGGGTCTACAGTTTGGGTCTGGAATGTTCTCCCAAGGCCCATGTATTAAAGGTTTGGTCCCCAGTTTGGTGTTTGGGGGAGGCAGTGGAAAATTCAAGAGGAGAGAGCTGAAGGGAGTCTTTAGGTTTTGGGGGAATGTGTCATTGAAATAGATTGTGGGACCCTTATCTCTTCTCCTTTTACTCTCTGGTCATGAGGTAAACAGTTTTTTCTTTACAAAATACTCCCATTATGATGTGCTACCTCACTACTTGTCCCAAAACAACAGGGCCAACTTATCATGGACAGAAATCTTCAAAACTATGTGTAAAACTAAACCTTTTCCTTTTGTAAGTTGATTTATCTCAGGTGTCTGTTATAGTGATGAAAAGGTGATGAACACAATGGCTACTATTTCACACATAGCCCATGCTTCCCTGAGTTTCAGTATTTGTCATATTATGCATACACACTTCACAGGAAACATCTCCTTCAAAGACTCCCAAAGTAGAACATGGCCTTAGTATCTCACCATTTCAACAAACAGATATTAATCAGTTCAGCTGTAAAACAACAAAGGCTATTCTTCCCATTTGAACAGTCTCCATCTCCACGGAAGGCAACTTAGTTAAGTATTAAACAATCATCATTGTTGGAAACTTGTTTGTGGCAAGTATTCTTAACAGAATTCATAGGATAGTTTTGGCACATTTGTGAACTGCTGAAATGTGAAGAATTTTGTATATATTCGTATATAGATTTCTCCAGGGAGAGAATTCATAGCTTTCAGCAACTTCTTAAAGCATCCATGGCAAACAAAAACAGCACAAAACAAACTTTCACTGCCTTAAAGGCAACTTTTTCTTCAGTTTCATAATTTAAAGTCTGAATTGCCTCCATCTGTTTTCAGATACATCAAATACTGTTTTTTCTTTGCATGTGTGCAATTTATTCTCGAAGACTTTCATTAGTTAACACCCTGGAATTCTTTTCTCCCAAAGAGAGACAAACAAAGCTTCATTGGAAAGAGTAATCGCTGAAAGGAAAGTCTTTTTTTAAAAAATGAAAAGGGCCAAAGTCAAAGGCTCTTCAGAAACATTTTGTGTCTACTCTGGAAGAGTAGAAAAAATATAAAACTTACTAATTGATAATGTTTAACCTCTGGAGCACTAAATGGAATCACAAAGGCATGTCAAGCCATCTAAGTCACTAGGAAAGCACCTTTGTTAAGTCAACATTTTCTGCAAATAGTAGAGGTTAATATTAACATGCTTCCTTAGAAAAACCTTCCTTTTCATAAATCACACAACAAAGAGGTCATTTTAGAAATGAATTCTAAAACCTGCAAACAAGGAAATATAAAATCAGAACATATAATAAAAGACGTGTTAAATTGCAAGAAACAGTGATATTCTGCAACATTTGTTCTAATATGTTGAAGTAGAACTGTTCTTTCTCTAATAGGTTAAGTTTAGAAAATAACAAATTTATATGTAGGTTTTATTTTTAAAACATCAAATCTGCAAGAGGGCCTTAGTTCAGAATTAATGCAAGACCAAAGAATTTTTATTCAATAGAAGCTTTGTCAGATGTTTTCAAGGACATGTCCATTTTTGTTCACTAACTCTGTTTATATATACATATATGTATAACACACCCATCTATCTATCTATTTAGATATATATGCTCACAAATGCAATTGAGAGTGATATTTGGATTATTTATTCTTTAAACACTGACATTAATAAATTATTGCATGCATGGAAAAAAATCACCCTTTAATGACCACTACATGATAAATATGGCAGTAAGTAAGTAGTGGTACCTAAGAGCATCAGATGGTGATAAAGAATAGGCATAATTCCTGAACCTAAATATGAACAGCAAGGATGATAAATGAGTAAATCATTTTAAGGAGACAAGTATTACTGGTGATTAGAAAATCTTGATAACCATGAATTAGATACCAAAAAAGTGAATTTTTGAACAAAAATTGCAATACCCTGTATGCTTATTATGTGACAAGTATACTACGAAACAAACATCTTATTGATTCTCCACAGAAACCCTATGAAGCGGGTATTTGTAATAGGACTCTGGGTCACAAGGGGCAGAAATCCAACTCACTGACCCAGTAATAAAAACATAGTTAGAACTCAGAAATCACTGGGTTCTGGAAGAAAGGCCATCAAGTTCCTTACTCCGTCATCTCTTTTCCTCTTTGCAAGTTCCCTTACTCTTCCTTCTCAATCTTCAGATGAATTTCCTCTGGGTTTTGTGTCTATATGACAAGACCACTAGTGACAAGTTCACATCTTAAATTGTTAGAGTCTAAAGAAAGGCTCTTTATTCTGATTTGCAGACCTAATATCCTCAGAAAAGGACCACAGTAGAGCAAAACTCACAGAAAGGTTCAACGTCAGGACAACACTGTTTAGAGGTGGTATCTGTTGTATCAAGGTGATAAGATCTTTGAAATGTCAGTCTTTATGATTTACTTTCACAATATTGACATCTCAAATTATAGGAATTCAGAAACATTCTTTTTAAAAATTTTTTTTATTAGTTGCTCAAAACATTACAATGATCTTGACATATCATAGATTTGATTCAATTGGGGTATGAATTCTTTTTTTTTCCACGTGTACAGATTGCAGTATCACATTGGTTTTACAGCCACGTTTATACAAACAGCCATATTAGTGTCTATTGTATTCCGCTAACCCTTCCTATTCCCCCCTCCCACCCTTCTCCTCCCATCACCTTTCTCTACCCACTCTATGACACTTTTCTCTCTCTATCTATCTTTTTCTTCCTCACACCATCTTATATGTAATTTTGCATAACAATGGGGGTCTCCTTCCATCTTCCATGCAATTTCCCTTCTTTCTCCCATTCCCATGCATCTCTCATCCCATCTCTCATCTCATGCTCTTCCTCCCTGCTCTGTTTTGAGTCGCCCCCCTTATATCAAAGAAGACATTCAGCACTTGCTCCTTAGGGATTGGCTAGCTTCACTCAGCATAATCTGCTCTAATGCCATCCATTTCCCTGCAAATGCCATGATTTTGTTATTTTTTTAGTGCTGAGAAATATTCCATTGTGTATAAATTCCACATTTTTTTAATCCATTCATCTATTGAAGGACATCTGGGTTGGTTCTACAGTCTAGCTATTGTGAATTGTGCTGCTATGAACATTGATGTAGCTGTGTCCCTGTAATATGCTCTTTTAAGGCCTTTTGGGAATAGTCCGAGAAGGGGAATAGCTGGGTCAAATGGTGGTTCCATTCCCAGCTTTCCAAGGAATCTCCATACTGCTTTCCAAATTGGCTGCACCAATTTGCAGTCCCACCAGCAATGTACAAGTGTACCCTTTTCCCCACATCCTCACCAGCACTTGTTATTATTTGACTTCATAATGGCTGCCATTCTGACTGGAGTGAGATGGTATCTTAGAGTTGTTTTAATTTGCATTTCTCTGATTGCTAGAGATGATGAGCATTTTTTCATGTATTTGTTGATTGATTGTACAGCCTCTTCTGAGAGATGTCTGTTCAGATCCTTGGCCCATTTGTTGATTTGGTTATTTGTTTTCTTGTTGTTTAATTTTTTGAGTTCTTTGTATACTCTGGAGATTAGAGCTCTATCTGAAATGTGAGGGGTAAATATTTGTTCCCAGGATGTAGGCTCCCTATTTACCTCTCTTATTGTTTCTCTTGCTGAGAAAAAACTTTTTAGTTTGAGTATGACCCATTTGTTGATTCTTGATTTTAACTCTTGAGCTATGGGTGTCCTATTAAGGAATTTGGAGCCTGACCCCACGAGATGAAGATTAGGGTCAACTTTTTCTTCTATCAGTCACAGAGTTTCTGGTTTGATCCCATTCTTTTTTTTTTTTTTTTTTTACAATAAAAGTAGATAAACAAAAAGAAAAAATATATTTACATTTATTTGTTGTTTTGTTTGTTAATTGGTTTAGCTTGTTTGGTGTTTGATTTACAATTCCTAGCATATGTCTAAAGAATGTGGAAAAGGAGACTGATAACAAAGATTTAAAAAGTCAAAAGGGAAATAGGAAGGAGATGATCCCAACTCCTATACATGGAAAGAAGATAGTTGAACGTTTCCCGGGCAGAATGAGAAAAAAAGGAATGGTGGGGTCAAAGTCCCAGAAGAGGACAGAATCCCCAGACCAACAGCATCATGACGTTCAAATATCTGTATGCTATACAACCGAATTTGTTTTACAATATCCTGTTTTATTCTTTTTTATTGGTCTTTTCAGTTATATATAACATTCATATTGACTAAAAGGAATATAATTAGTTCTAATTCAGTCCCAAATATGTCCTCTTTCCCTTCCCTTCTCCCTCCCCCCTGTTCCCTTCCTTTACTCTACTGATCTTTCTTCTATTTACTTACAGATTTTTTTAAATTAGTTTCTTGTGGATATACATGATGATGTGATATTCTGTGGTATATTCATATAGAGACATAGGAATATTAGGTCAGATTCATGCCATTCTTTATTCTTTATCTCATCCTTCCTCCCTCCCCTTTAATCCCCTTCGTTTACTCCGTTGATCTTTTTTCTATTTTTTAAAAATCATTTACATACAAGTATCTGGTTTCATCTTAATATAAGAATGAAAGTGAGCAAACTTTGATGCTCTTTCTTTTTTCAGTGTTGATTTTTCTAAGATTTATTGTAAATTATTCATAAAAGGGTTTATGGCCACTACTTAGGCTGCCTAACTGAAACCATTCTTTTCTCATCATATAATATAAAGTGCATCCTGTTTTTGTTTCAAATAACATTTTTACAGAGAGAACTTTCTTTTAAAGTTATATGTAACTTTATTATTGATCAACTATTAAAGCTTTTGAATGGCTTATCATATTAAGGCAACTAACATGTATTGAACAATTACTAACTTTCTAAATATTGCACTAAGCACTTTATATTTATCATATTATTTAATTCATACAACATACCCATGTGACAGGAAATCTTATCACCATTCAATGTATGTGGACATTTAAACATAAAGAACATAAATAATTTTTTCAAAGTCATATAAAAATTGAGTAGAATTTCCAGAAATCAAATCCTTGTGTGCCACTAAAATCCATGCACCCAACTGCCTGAATATATTAATTGCAATGTCAACCACTACAGTCCCTGCATAGGTATTCCCCATCCAGTTCCAACATACAAAGTCTCTGTCACTATTTTTCTTTACACATGATGAGGCCAAGGCTCAAAGAACTTAAGAAATGTATGCAAATTTCCAAAGCAACTGGTAATAATTGCCAGAGGTGAGAATCAAATCCAAAATCTAATTCCTTGCCCAGGATTTTCTATTCCATTATGTGCACTTACTAGGAGAGTCAAATTATTTGAATATGTTGTAAGTTTAGTTATTTGATTTTTTTACAAGAGGAACTGCCTTAAATGTTTAATGTAATTGTGTTTGGCTATATTAAAAACATGACATCTGCTTAGATTCTCGACTCTATTACATCTGTGGGCAACAATAAAGAGGAAACAGTAGGACTAATCATAGACACCCAGCTATCTTGTGGAAAGGAAGTGTCAGAAGGGGAATCTATGATATTGGAAAAGTAGAAATTCATCAATGCTAGCCAGCAGAAATTGAAAGAGTTGAATTAATCAATCAAGGAGGCAATGTGTCAGCCAGGCAGAATTTAAGGAAAGGAAAATAAAACAAGGAGAAAAAATCAGCTGAATCTAAAATCATTAATATTCTGTAATCACAAGAGTTGAACAAAACTGAGTCACGGGTCTGTCAAAGTCAAACTGTGTAAGTTCAGCTCTTAGTCATGCCAATCCTATAATGGCCTCATAATAAGAAAACCACATGTAAATGAAATAGTTTTTAGGAACAGAGTCATAAACATCCATTTCATCCACCTTGGGGAAAGATCAGGGAAATGGTTTGCAATGCAGAACAAGAATGATATCAAGAGGTATACAAATGTATAAGAGTTACCTTCAGCCTCAAGGGAAGGCCAACTCCATGCCTTTCCAAACTGATCCCAGGGTGAGGATATCTCAGTAATAAATCACATAGATATCCTCATTGTTTTTTCACACATGATCATTGATTCTTGACAGAAACTTAAAAAATCAAAAATAGTAGGCATGGAATAATTGGAAAAGTAAACCATGTTCTCTCAGCAGAATCAACATCACAAAGATGTCAATTGTCAAATTACTGGGAACACAACTACAATACTCTGTTTTAAAAAGGAATACACAGGAAGTCAACAACTTGGCCACTATTAACCACTTCAAAACCTTGAAATTATAGAGAAATTAAAGAGAAGTTCCTGATAAAATAAAAGTGGTGGGTTTTTTGAAAAATTTTAAATTTTGAGACAGGGTCTCACTAAGTTGCTTAGGACCTAAGTTGCTGAGGTGGCTTTGAACTTGCAATCTTCTTGCCTTAGCCTCCTGAGCCGCTGGGCTTACAGGCATACATCACCTTCACCACACCCAGCAAAGGTAATTGATGAGTAGAGACCCTGCACAAAGACTGGGAAGGAGCTTAATGTCTGTAAATCCTATTTCTCAATAGGAATCTAAGAAATCAAAAAGAGAGGACGGTAATTGGGTTTCAGTGCATGGATAGAGTGAGGAATTGATGTTGGCAAAGATGTTTGGAGAGGTGAGAAAGAAGGGACCTCTAATAATGGCAATAGGTTTAAAAATAGTCCAGAAAAATTTCCAAGATCAACCTTTAGATGTCCATGTATGCTAGCAGATTTCTGGACTGGGAAATACGAATCTTAAGTTCGCTTTTTATAGTAATAAGCAAAGCTGGAGGGTTTCCTAGATTCCCTGTGGCTGGGTGGAGTTCTATAGCTTAAAGGTATGTTATATCTTTTTCCTTATTGTGTGGTTAAATCTATCTTCCCCCAATAGACTGGGAGCCCCTCATTGACAAGCATAGCAAGTGCTAAACAAATATTTATTAGATAGAGCTATTAAAAATCACTGAAGTCTTCTTGTCTTGCCCCAAATACTCTTAAAATTACCCACCTCTGGTAAGCAATGACAAGTTTCTAATTCCTATGCAGATATTTCCTACCCCTTTAGACTCAAACTAGTTTATAATCTTCCTAGTTTTCAGTAATTTATTGCTTGAGGAAAACTGTTGCCTGGTTGAGCCACCAGTTTGTTCATGCTTTATTTATCTTGCTTTTAACTCCAGTTCAGCAGCCAGAGTCCTGTGGCATGGGTGCCTCTCCACACAAGATGCGTGGGCGTGATGTGGCCCCAGATGCCCTTTGGTAGAAATGTGAAGTAACTAAAATGTACCTTTGCCTGACTCCCACCTCATCTATCAGTGGCCCTGATCAAGAAAACATTTTGTACATTTTCTTGGAACTATGAGTCTTTTGGGATCACAGTTTAAATCCATGCATTTCCTAACATCCCTGTTGAAGGTGTTGTGAGTCTAGTCTAAGGGTCAACATGGTCACCTCCATGACACAGAGAGGGAGCAATGAACTCAAGTAAATACAGTGAGAAGACACGAAAACAGTTAAAGCATGAGTAACCAACCAAGCCTGAGGGTTACACCCTTGCTAGAATAAGATCTTTAGGGCAATAGAAAAGCAATCTAGTTGAAAGATAACAGATAAATAGAACTTAATAATAGGTTAATGACCTTACAGGGAACTCAGTGTGAGAAGATAGCAGAGATTACTTCGTTTGGGTGTCTGTCATATGCACTCCATTAAAGAAACCTTCCTTGACCTCATTTTCTAGAACAGCATGTCTCCCCTTACCAATCTCAGTTTTAATTCTGCTTTTTTGCTAAGACCCCACAGGGTTAATGATTTAGGACCAGGCTCTGGCTCCACACCATTTGATTTTGAATCTCAGCCTCCATTTCCAACTATTTTATGAATCATAAGTTACTGGGCAAATCATTTAATCTTTTGGTGGTTCAAACTCCTCATCTTTAAAATGAGGAATGATAAAACTATTTCATGATATTTTTGCAAAGATCAAGTAAGTTAATATGTGAAAAGTACCAGAACAGTGTCTGGCACAGAGTAACTACTATGTAAATATATGCTGCTATTATTCCTCATTGCATTTTTCACTGCCTGATATTTTACACAGTCTCTCTCGTCTTCTCTCTCTCTCTCTCTTTCTTTCTCTCCCTCACTGTGTGTGTGTGTGTGTGTGTGTGTGTGTGTGTGTCACATACTAATCAGAAGCTTCATAAAGGAGGAAATTTTATATAACATTGCCTAATACATAACATGTGCTGAGTGAATAATGGATAGATGAGCAACATAATGATAACACTGGTCTTGTGACAAGATATTCTAAGTAACACTAAGATTGGAATTTATAACAATTGACCTTAGTATCCAATCACAAATGGGTGTAATTTGTCCATTGCAAAATTCTGGACCACAGTCCATTCTTAACATCTTCCATGAATAAGAAAGACAGGGGAAAGAGTGAACTTGTTACATAAATACTTAGTAATCCCTTTATTCAACAAATATTTATCAAACACTCAGCATGTGCAAGACACCCCATGGTTGTTGAAGTAGAGGTGCAAACTTCTTAGTTACTCCTTTGGAAAGAAGTAGAAAGAGAAATTATAGGAATAACTTCTGAATTAGGGTTTAAAGCCTTTTCCCAATCATAAAAACTTACTCAATGATTTGAAAGGGGTGTTCCAAGTATCTTGGTGATCATCTCATTTATTCTTTCCTAGAAGGCTGTCTATTTCCTGAAGGCACACATGTTCACTTGCACACACACGCCCTCATTCCTAAATAATTTGGATTCCAGAATCATAAGGAGAGAAATAATAATTTAATTTAAAGAAATAAGGGGAATTGGGTACAGCTATAGTTTTGCCTTAACTGATTGTAGATGGTAAATTTTAAAGATAGGGAAACACACACACACACATACACACACACACACACACACACACACACTCATTCAAAGGGCCACAACACAAGTGGAGCAGAGAGATAAGCAAAAAATCTTCTCAACTGAGATTGTGATGATCTCTCTCTATGTTGTCTGTGGGCTTGAAAGAAAGCAGGTCAACAGTATGGAAAGGAAATTTTCTTTCAGTATATATATTCTGTGTGTGAGCTGGGTGTTTGCGGGCCTTTCTCTGTAGTTTGAAATGTTTTCTTAAATCATGTTGCTGTTTGTGAACCCAAAGAGTGGTTAGCTTACCATATCATTTGTACTGACCACAGAGTATATTCCTGATTAATTAAAAGAAATACAATCTGAGGCAGTTTCAATTAGAAATAATGATAAACGTCTAATGATTCATCTAACACAAAACCAAAATTTACTGTAAACTATTACATCTCGAATTTATTTCCTACAATTACAGCCTAAAACAAAAGAAAATTTCCCCAGCAGTGACGGACTGGCATAACAAATCCCAGTTATTATCCTCCAAATAAAGAATGATTTGGTAATAATCTATGGACAAAAGTGTCTATGTGGCACCCTGGGGACATAGATAGGGACTTGCAACAACGCAGTGAGCCCAAGACCAGGAAAAAGTACACCATAGTAATAAAAGTGTCAATTCAACAAGAATATACAATGATAAATATATGTGCATTCAAACAACCTAAATATAAAAAGCAAACATTGATACACCTGAAGGAAGAAATACCAATATCATAATAGTAGGAGGCTTCAAAATCCAACTTCTACAAAAAATAATCATTCAGACAGAAAAATTAATAAGTAAATGGTAGAAATGAAAGAATTGAAAAATATTTAGATCTAGTGGAATACACAGTATATTCTACTACATAGGAGCAAAACATTCATTCTTAAGTGCATGTGGAATGTTATCCAGGATAAATCACACGCTAAGCTGCCAAACAATTCTCAATAGATTTTAAAAACTGGAATCCTTCCAAATAAATTTCCAATAAAAACAGAATAAAACTGAAAATCAACATAAAGTGGAAAAATTCACAAATACATAGAAATAAAATAACACAGTTTTAAACAACTGTTGGGTCAAACAGGAAATAAAAAAAATAGAATACATTTCAGGACAAATGAAAACACTAATACCAAGTAGATAAGACAGCATAAGGGAGAAAAGAAATAGCAATTAAAGCCTACATTTTAAAAAGACCTCAAATAAACAACCAATGAAGAGATAGGTTTCTGAAGGGATTCAAAAAAGAACAGGCCAAATCCCAAAATAGCAGAAAGAAGGAAATAATAAAGATCAGAGCAGAAGTAAATAAAATAAAGAATAGAAAAACAATTTTAAAATTCAATGAACATAGGATCTGTGTTTTTAATAAGATAACAAACAAATCATAGGTAGACTAAGAAAAATAAAATTCAAATAAATAAAATGAAAGAGTAGAAATTATAACTAAGCCCAAAACAATTAAAAATATCATAAGAGGCTATTATAAACCATTATACAAGAACAAATTGGGCAACTAGTAGAAATGGAGAAATTCCTAGAAATATACAACCTACCAAGACTGAATCAAGAAGAAATAGCCTGAAAAGACAAATAACAAACAAGGAGATGGGAGTAGTAATCCAAAAGCTCCCCAAAGAAAAGCCCAGAAACAAATGACTTCACAGTGAATTTCACCAAATACTTAAAGAATAATAAATAACAATTTTTCTTGAACTCTTCCCCAAATAGGAGAGGGATCACTTACAAACTTGTCTTTGGGGGCAGTACCATATTCATACCAAAGACAGGAAAAGATAACCACAAGAAACCAAAACTACAATCTAATATGATTGATGAACATAGATGCAACAGTTCTCAATAAAATATTAGCAATCCAAATTAAACAGCACATGAAAAAAAACCATACCCCATGATCACACAGGATTTATCCCTGGAATGCAAGAATAATTCAACATGCAAACCATGTTGCAAAAAGTGAAGGATAAAATCAAATAACCATCTCGATAGAAGCAAAAATAAAATCCTGTATCCTTTCGTGATAAAAATTCTTGATAAATTAGGTAGGGAAGGAACTTATCTCAACAATATAAAGGCCATTTATGAGAAGCCCATAGCTAACATCATAATTAACAGTGCGAAGATGAGAGCTTTTCCTCTAAAACAGTGAACAAAACAAGGTTGCCCCATTCTTGTCTCTCCTATTCAAAATACTGCTGAAAGACTTAGAAAAATCATACAGGAAAGAAAAAGAAATAAAAGGCATCCAAATAGGAAAGGAAGAATTAAAAGTGTTTGCAGTTGACACGGTCTTATATGAAAAAAACCCTAAAGATGACAAAAAAAAAAAAAAAAAACCCTATGAGAACTAATAAGTAAATGTAGTAAAGTTACAGGATACTAAATCAACAAACAAGAATTAGTTGTTTCTAAAAAACTAATAATAATCTATCTGAAAAAGGAAATGAAGAAAAGAATTACATTTATAATAGCATCAAAAAGAATAAAATTCTTAGAAATAAATTTAACCAAGGCAGTAAAAAATATGCACACTGAAAATTACAAAATTGATGAAAGAAATTTTAAAAGACACAAATAAATCAAAAGACTTCCATGGTACATGGATTGGATGAATTACTATTGTTAAAATATCCATATGCTCCAAGATGATATATAGATTTAAAACAATTTCTAGCGAAATTCCAAAAGCTTTTTTTTTTTTTTTTGTAGATGGTGGTAAGAGGGTGTGTTGCCCAAGTTTGCCTCAAACTCTTGATCCTTCTGTCTTAGCCTCCCATGTAGCTGGCATTACAGGCATATACCACCACTCCCAGAGTCTCTAAAGGCATATGTTAGAGAAACAGAAATAAGAATCCTAAAATTTACTAAAACCACAAAAATCCTGAATTGTCAAAGCAATTTTGAGTAAGAATAAAAGTAGAAGTATCACATTCCCTGATTTCAAAAAGTATTACAATTCTAATCAAAACAATATGATGCTGCCATAAAATGGAGAAGAGTAGAGAACTCAAAAATAAACCCATGCAGGATGGGGATGTGGCTCAGCGGTAGGGTGCTTGCTTACCTAGCATGTGTGAAGCCCTGGGCTCAATCCCCAATAATAGAAAAGGAAGGACGGGGATGGGGATGTGGCTCAAGTGGTAGCGCACTCTCCTAGCATACGTGAGCCACTGGATTCAATTCTCAGCACTACGAAAAAATAAAATAAAAATATTGTATCCTCCTAAAACTAAAAATAAATATTAAAAAGAAAGGAAAGGAAAGATGAAAGGAAGAAAGCTTTTGACAAAGAGTGCCATGAATATTCAATGGGGTAAGGAGAGTCTTCTCAATGAAGGGTTCTGGGAAATTTAAACATTCACAGGTGAAGGAGATGGAGGAGGAAGAGGAGGAGAAAAGAAACTGGAGCTTTTTCTCATATCATGTACAAAAATTAACTCATAATGGAGTAAAATCATAGACATAAACCCAAAACAGTAACAGTCTTAGAAGAAAACATAGAATGCTTCTAGACATTCAATGGGACAATGACTTCTTGGATACAACATCAAAAGGACAGATTACAAAATTGAAAGTAGATACAGAGAATTACATCAAACTAAAAAGTTTCCCGTTAGCAATGGAAACCATTAAAAAAATTAAAAGACAGTATGAAATGGGAGACAATATTTGCAGAACATTTGTCTGATAAGGGGTTAATATTCAGAATATATAAGCAACTGAAACAGCTCAAAATCTGGTTTGGTTAGTAAGAATACTAAGTAAGATAGTAAGAAAACTATGGAGGTGGTAAGACCTTTAAGAGGTGAGACCTAGTGAGAAGTCTTCAAATAATTGGGACATACCTTTGAAATGAAAGTGGGACTCCAGCCCTTTTCTCTCTCCCCCTCTCTCTCTTTTCCTCCTGGCCATTAGGTGAGCAGTTTTGCTCTACCACACACTCCAAACCACCACATACTTCCTCACCACAAGACTGAAAACAAGAAGGTCAACAAATCATGGACTGAAATCAATGAAAATGTGAACAGAATAAACCTTTTCTCTTTATAAGTTGATTATCTCAGATACTTGTTATATAAACGGAAAGGTGACTAACGTGATAGTCAAAGACCCCTAAAAAGGCATTTCTCCAAAGGAGATATACAAATGGTCAACAGGCATATGAGAAGGGGCTCAACTTCATTAAAGATCAGAAAATGCAGGTCAAAACCACAACGGATATTACCTCATACCTGTTAGGATAGCTATTATCAAAAAACAAAAGTCAACAAGTGTTGGTGAGGAACCCATTTACACTATGGGAGGGAATGTAATGGGGTTCAACCACTACAGAAAACAATTCAGAGATTTTTCAAAAAATTTAAACTGAATTACTATTTGATCCAAAAATATCATTTCTGAATACATATCCAAAAGAAAAAGAAAACGATATGTGCATCCCCATGTTTATTTCAGGCTTATCACAGTAGTCAAGATATGCAAATAATCTAAATGTCCATGTTTATGTTATATCCATGACAAATGGACAAAAAAAATGTTATTTATACATGCAATGGACTATAATTTAGCCTTTAAAAGAGTTAGTTAGCAATTTAAAAGAAGAAAATCCTACAGCCTCACTACCACCCCCCCCCTTTTTTTTTCTTGTTTGTTTGTTTGTTTGGTTGGTTGGTTGGCTGGTTACAGAGAAAAACAGCTTCCCACAAATATACCTCGTCTGTGTGATTCGTTATGTAAACTGTTCTTCTCTGCTTCTTGAAACCAAACAAGCTCTAGGGTGATCTTACCAATGTTAAGCCATGCAATTCCCATCCCTGAAGTCACAAACTCAGGTGTGGCCCTGTCCTTCAGGAACTGCCATCACCACCACCACCAGACATCCCATTGTCATTTTTTTCCAGTTGTTTCCTAACTCCACTTCTTTTCAAGATAGTGACTACTCAATCTGAGGGCCCACTGCAGCCTTTACACATAAGTCAACGTGATATCTGCTGCCTGCTTTCACCATATTTTTTTTTTAGATTTTTTAAAAGAATTTTTTTTAAGAATAAACCAAGCTATTTATTTAGAGATTACAAGGGAGGCATCACTTATGTTTGACAGAAAATCAAAAGCATTCTAGGGAGTAGGCAACTTCATAGTTTAAAAAGTAGGGCCTCCAGTTATGCTCTGATTGGAATTGTTGCCATGGGAAAGTGGAGATAGACTAGGCAGAAGAGAAACAGTTTGTCTCATTGGGTTAGTTAACATATTTTGGCTTTCTTGATTGACAGTGAATTGGAAATGGGGAGAAAAATGAAGTTCACTTTTATTGACCAAGTCTAATCTTCCTTGCTCTTGATTATTGCAAAGACTGTAATTTGGGTCCTTGGACTTCTTATGTGGGTTAGACACGTGCATATCATTGTGGTCTGGTTATTATCCTTTGAGACCCTGTGCCTAATAGAAGAAAAAGTAGACCCAAATCTCCCCCATATTGGCCTAGGATCTGACTTCCTTAACAAGACTCCTAAACCACAAAAAGTAAAATCAAGAATCAATAAATGGGATGGACTCAAACTAAAAAGCTTCTTCCCAGCAAAGGAAACAATAACAAGGACATAATAGGAGAAAACCTTTACCACATGCACCTCAGACAGAGCATTAATATCCAGGATATATAAAGAACTCAAAAACTCAACACCAAAAACAACACAAAAAAAACTCCAAATAACCCAATCAATAAGTGGGCTAAGGAACTGAACAGATACTTCACAGAAGAAAAAATATAATCTATCAACAAATATATGAAAAAAATGTTCAAGATCTCTAACAATTAGAGAATGCAAATCACTATAAATTTTAAGAGCTTTTGGTACTTACTACTTTTTAGTGGTTTATGGAAGACACAGGTAAACAGTGATTTATGCAACTGTGTTTATATGAAGAAAATTCTTCTTCATGGGGGGGGGGGAAATGCTTCTATTCAGTTACAGGGACTTGTTATGACAATAGACAAACATATAAAGAATATATAAACGACACAAAGAATAAAAGTAATTTCAAAAATGATACCAGGTAAAGCTTTATGCTTGTGGTAGCATTTGATAGGGATCTTGGTTAAAAGTTAGAATAGAAGGGAGGATTTGGAGGCACCAAGAATGACTCCAAACACAGATTATGGGGTGATAAGTCTAGCATGGCAGAGAAGGTGTGTGAAGATGAGTCGAGGTATATGCTATTAAAAGAAGCCATTTACAATTCTTCAGATAATTAGTAGGAAACATGGACTGAAGAGAGATTTTGAATCAGCAGAGCCCTCACATCAACCACCTAGATCAGTTTTTACTTGGACCAACTCTAATATGTGTGTTCATCCTTGACTTATATTTAAAAGTGAACCTCTTACTAAAGCAAGGAAAACACCATTAAATAACAGAGAAATCCAGTAATGAAAGCAACTCTGAATCAAACAATTATGTCTTTTTAAATTTGTTTCCCTCCACACTGAAAGCTCTATGAAGGCAGGAACAATGACTATTTTATTCACTAATTTTTATTTAAGCACCACAATGTCTGGCAATAGTAAATTCTCAACAAATAAATGCTAAATACATTTTGAACAAATTCTCTACATGTAACTGCTTTAGATTTATAATTCTTCATCATACTGTTTTATTCTTTATAACCTGTCCTATGATATATTAAAATATAAACTAATTTGGAAGATTTGTAAACATTGAATTTAAATATCATAAATATCTGCCATATCTTGAAGTAACTGCGGTGACCCAAAATCCCAAGTCAAGGGCTAAGAAACCACAGCTCCAGGCAGTTATTCCAAAGAGGTTTAAATATCTCTTAAAACACTCTTTTCAACTTTCAAAATGAAGGTTTTGCTAACCTTACGAGAGCTGTGCATGTGAACAGATGTACTCAGGAAAAACAAAATTTAATCAATATTGGCTGGACAACAAAGGGACTCAGACCTGAGTGATTTCCACATTTGTCTCCTGCATATCAATCACCAGTGACAGCAACAACTGCTCTGCTGTGGCAGAGAAGAGCTATACTGATTTCCGTTAGATATGCTTCCGCTAAAATAGATTAATTCTTAGTCATCAGAATCTGATTTGAGCTCAAGCTTAGCAAGCTAATTTTCAGCCTATGGGAAAATGAAAAAGAAACCAGGAAAGATAAAAACATTACAACAAGAAACTACAATGTCAAATATTTCCTGCCTTTTTTGGCCCACACAACATCATTGTAATAGCTTTTACTTTCACAAGGCATAATTTCCCTAATAATTAGGAGTGGAGGTGTTCTCAGAGCGCACAGTTTACTATTTAGAAAAATGTCACTGGAAGAAGGCTAATTAAGCCCTTGCTTTTCATCACAGTCTGGCTCTGGTTGCTATAGTTCCTGGTGACGTGAAGCAATGGGCTATATTTTACTACCAAAGAAATGGGCTATATTTTACTACCAAAGAAATATAGGCTACGTTGAAGGAAGCAGTGACTAGAGAGGAATCTTTCAGTGTCAATTTGGTTCTTAAAGGAGTATTTATTGGTAACTATTTTGATTCTCATATTGCAATGTCTCCAACTTAGCCCAAACACACATGTATTTATGAAATGCATGTATGTCTTCTGGAGGCAATTTTGCCAGTAATTGAGCACAAAATAATGATTAGATCCTGGTTCTTACCCTTGAGATTGCCCAGTTCACTGGGGAAACACCATTACGGGTTCTATAAAAAGGAATGTAGTTAAAGTGCTGTGGAAACCCCATGTCTGGAAGAGTCAGAGGAGGCTTTAGGGCACTCAGTCACCATCCAGCTGAGTCTTGAAGCAAAATAGTTGACAAGATCATGAACTTCCAGCCAAACCTAGCAAAACATAGTTCTGACTTAAAACTTCACTACAGAGATTTTTTTTCCAATAAACTTGAATTTTAGATTTATGGAAGAAAAGTGACACGGGTAATATTAATAGGAGTTCCCAGTTTCCCCTAAAGTTAAGATTTTACATGAGCTGATACATTTGTCAAAACTAAGAAATTAATATTTAGTATTAAATAGAAAACAGACATTATCTATATTACCCCATCTTCTATACTAGTGTTCTTTTTATTTTCCAGGATCTGATTCAGGATACCACCTTGCAGTTAGTTTCCTGAGTCTCCTCCAATCGATGGCAGTTTCTAAGTTTTATCTTGGTTTTCATGACCCTGATTGTTTTTTGAAGAGTCCTGGTCAGGTAGTAGACTGCTATAATAAAAGACCTTAGATTAGGCAATTTATAGACAACCAAAACACTTATTTCTCACAATTCTTGAGGCTGATAAGTCTAAGAACAAGATACCAGCAAATTAAACATCTGGTGAGGGCTTGCTCTCTGCTTTGGAGACAGTGCCTTCTTGTTGAATTCTCATGTGATAGAAGCAGCCAATAAATCCTCTCAGGTCTCTTTTATCAGGGCTATAATCAATTCATGAGGGCTCAGCCTTAATGACCTAATAACCTCTCAAGATCCTACCTCTGAACACTACCACAGTAGAGACTAGATTTCAATAGCATGAATTTGGGGAGAACATAATAACTAACCAACGTACACCATCATCCTATATTCCAGGACATATAAAAAGTTGGCTAATACCATAGTAGGTCGTTTTCAAAACAAACTTTAATTTTGGTTTGTTTGAATCTTTCTCGTTATTAAATTGAGATTGGGGGGTTTGAGGAAAAATATCACAGAACATGTGCATCTATTTCTGAAAATATCACAAAATATGTGCATCAAATTAGGGGTACCTGATATCAGCATGCCAATTCACCACTGATGTCAGCCTTAATGGTTTGGTTAAGGTAGTGTCTTGATAGTTACAGAAATTTTTTTTTCTTTCCATATTCTGTCTTTTAGAAAGGAATCAATAAGCCTAGTCCACACATAAGAGGAGAGGACTCAAGCTTCACCTCTGGATGAAGGAGAATCTACACAGATTATTTGGAATTATTTTGTAAGGAAGATGTGTATTATATTATCTGTTTATTTATTTAACCACTTACTTATATAATTTGGATTTATGGATATTAATTTAACATTTGGGGTTATTATCCAATACTGCATTATCTGTTTTGTTGCTCACATTGTTCCAGTGGTCTATGGGACACTTTCAGCTTAGTTCCTGTGCCCTTTCAACATGCCCCATATTTTCATTATTTTAGCATTTCCTTGCCTTTTGGTATACAGAATGCTCAAGATCAATTTACATCATTCATGAGCCAGTGCTAGAATCAGTTATTTCCTGCAGGATATCTGGTTCCTTTTACTGGAGAATAATAGTATTTAGAAACTGAAGTATGGGCACTGAGTGTGGATATTTTTATATAGTGTTAAAATGCTAAGATGGAACACAAGGATAGGGAAGAGATGGCGGCAGAAAAACCAACAGAAGCTAGAAGCAACTGGCCACTGGAAAATGACTCAACAGACCGGGAAACATAAAAGGAAAACCAGCAATTGTGAAAATATAGAAGCAAGCCAACTGATACTCCAAGAAACCAAGAAAGTCTTGGAATTGAAGGCACAAGCTAGCTCTGAAGGTGGGAGTGCAGGTGGGCTGACAGGAGGAACGAGGATAAAAGTTATGTAATGAGCAGTTAGCTCTCTAGTTCTTCTCCCACACAAGCATGCACACCCAGAAAATCAATTTTCCCCACACAAGCACCAGGCTGGGGGTTTATGTTCCAGAGAAGTTCAACCAGAGGACTGTGGAATTGGGAACAGTAGGCTCAATTTAAGGTTATTCAACTGAAAGCAGGAAAATTAAATGAAACACTATGTGAAATAGTGGGACATTTTAGCTCACTTCTGTTATCTCTGAGAGCACTGTCAAGCAAACCAAGCATTCCTCCGTGGATAGATGGTCCACTACCCAGAGAAATCCACTGGTGATAATAGTGGAAGTCCTACATAAGTGGCCCATTCCAGTGAAGTCACAAGTCAATACCACCAATGCATATTCACAAGTTTTCAGCAACAACTTCCTTTACTATTTTTCTGAGTGGTAGCACACAAAAATAATATGTTTAATTAAACACACATGAACATGTGTAGGGGGGTATAAAATAACTATAAAGTAAGTATCTGTAGCTCTACCACCAAGGTTAAGCAATTGCCAGCACCATAAAAAGAAACAAGTAATTTATATTCCCTTCCTTTCCTCCTAGGCAGAATCACAATCCTAAATTTTAGGCTTCTCTTTTCAGTGTACATGCTGTGCATTCCTAAAATTATAGTTTATTCTTCCTGTTTCTGAATTTATATAAACAGGTTTACACTGAATGTATTATTTGCCACTAGCTTCTTTCTTTAAGAGATCCATTCATGTTGATGCATGTACTTGTACTGGGTGCATTTCCATTTCTGTATACAGTTCTTCATTTTAAAGGACTAAGAAGTTTTGAAAAGGAATAATAAAGTTAGAGGATTCACACAACCTGATATTAAGACTTATTGCAAAGCTACAGGGTGTGAAGATAGACGAAGAGGTTAATGAAAAAATGGAGTCCAAAAATAGATGCACATATTTAGTGTAGTTATTGTCAGTGAAGGTACTGGGCAATTCTGTGCAGGAAGGGTAGTGTTTTTTCATATCTGGTGCTGGAATGATTGGTTATATACAAAATAAGTGAGTCTTACCTCCACTGTGTACATAATTTATCTTGAAATAGAAGACAGAACTAAATATGAGAGCTAAAATTATAAAACTTCCATAATCTTTGTGACTGAATGTTTGGAAAAGATTTATGTGACTTTGGGTCTTTCGCTTTTTAAAAAGAACTTTTATTGTATGTATTTAAGCTATAGAGCTTAATGTTCTAGGAAATGTGAAGATTACTACAATGAAGCAAATTAACATATTAATCATCTCAAAGTTACCCTTTTCTTGTGGCGGAGACAAGAAGAGCTAAGATCTACTCAATTAGCATGAATCCCACATAGAATACAACTTGATTACCTATGGTTCTCATGCTGTACATTAGTTTCCTAGACACAGTCACTTTACACATCTGCTATTTTTTAATCCCTCAACCTACATCTTCCCATCACTCTCACCCTTTCTGTAATTACTGTTTATTCTCTTTCTTGTTATATTTGAATTTTCTCTTAAATCCTTCATATAAGTGAGATTCTGCCATGTACTTCTTTCTGGATCAGCTTATTTTACTGAGTATAAAGTCTTCAAGTCTTGTCCATGGTGTAACAAACAGCAAGGTCTCATTCTTTTTTTTTTTTTTTTTGGAGTTAAATAATACTCTATTGCATAATAGATTCTTTATTCACTCACCTATCGGCAGATACAGATTACTTTCACATCTTGGCTGTTATGAGAAATGCTTTTTTGAAACGGGAGTGCATGTATCTTCACGAAATGGTAATTCTACTTTCTTTGGGTATACACTGGGTTATATAGTAGTTCTATTTTTAATTTCTTTAGAAATCTCCATACCATTTTTCATATCCACATTCTCACCAAAATTTATCTTGGCTTTTTGAAAACAGCCATCCTAAGAGATATAGTTGGTATCCCATAGTGCTTTTAATTCGCATTTCCCTAATGATCAATGATGTTGACTACCTTTTAATGTACCTTTTGACTATTTTGTGTCTTCTTTGGAGAAATGTCTAGTCAGTCTTTTCCCCATTTTATTTTTAAATAAAGTTATTTGTTTTTCCAAATTAATTTATTTGAAATGTGTGAGTTATTTATAAAGTTGGAGTATTAGCCACTTTTCCATAATTTAGATGTTTTTTTCAATTTTATGCTGCTATTTTATTAGTAGTTTCCTTTTAACAGAAGCTGTTTAGTTTTATATAGTCCTATTTATTTATCTTTGTGGCCTGAGCTTTTGTGCAATTATAAAAAATCGTTACCAAGGCCAATGTCCAAGATCTTTTCCCCGGTGTTCTTTTTCTTCAAGGAAGTCTGGCCTTTTATTTAGGTTTTTAATCCATTATGAGTTGATTTTTGTGTATATATCAGATAAAAATCCAATTTAATTCCTTTGCATGTGAAAATTCAGTTTTATCAACACCATTTATTGAAGATTATCATTTCCCAATTGTGTCTTTTGGTGCCCTTGCCAAAACTTTGTTGACTGTATGTGTTTCAACTTATTTCTGAGTTCTCTGTTTTGTGCATTTGTCTATGTGTCTGTTTTTAATGCCAGTACCATACTGCTTTGATTACTATTCTCTTGTAATATACCCTTAATCAGCATATTTACTTATAAATAATTTTAATATGGTTTGTCTCTTCCAAGATTCATGTTGAAGTCTGATTGTCATTGTGATATGTCGGAGGTGGAAACTTTAAGAGTTGAATAGGTTGTTAAGAGAGATTAATAGAGTTCTCATAAGACTATATTAGTTTCCACAAGAATGAATTATGATAAAGCAAGGAAACCCCTCATATTTTGTCTCTTCTGCATGCACGTGCTTGGCCTTTCTCATTTCACTATTTCATAAAGCCTTCACCAGATTTCTCCACCCATTCTTGAACTCTCCAGCCTCCAATACTGTGAGCCTAAATAAATTTTTTTCTTTATAAAATTACACAAATATCAGGTATTCAACAGCAGAAAGCAAACTAAGACAATCAGGAAGTATGATTGCTTCAATTCTATTTTTCTTTTTCAGAATTACTTTGTCTATTCATGGTCTTTTTATGATACAAATTTTAGAATTTTTTTTATCTGTTTCTGTGAATAATGCCATTGGGATTTTGATGAGAATTATGTTGAATTTTTATGTTGCTTTGTATAGTGTGGGCATTTTAACAATGTTAATTATTCTGATCCATTAGCTTGGAATGTTATTCCATATATTTGTGCTTTCTTCAGTTGATATCATTACATTTTATAGTTTTCAGTGGTGATAGTCAAGGTGATATTGGCCTCATAAAATGTGTTTGGATGTATCCTTCTAGTTCTTCTTTCCAGAAAAGTTTAAAAAGTATTTCCATTAATTTTTCTTTGAATGCTTAGTATAATTCATCTGCAAAATCATCTGTTCCTGGATTTTTATTTGCTGAAAGCGTTTGATTATTTCTTTAATCTCTTCATTCATGTTTTCTATTTCTTTCTGACTCTATTTGGTAGATTGTATTTTTCTAGAAATTTATTCTTTTCCTTTAGGTTATCCAACTTATTGGCATGTAGCTGTTCATAATACTCTCTTATAATCTTTATAATCTCTTATAAATACATTAATAATTCCCCCATTTTCATTTTATTTGAGTTTTTTAAGACTAACTAAAGTCTCTCAATTTTCTTTATTTTTTTTAAATCTTAGTTTCTTTTCTTTTCTTTTCTTTTTCTTTTTTTAATATTGTTGGGAATTGACTCCATGGCTTTATACATGCTAGGCAGACTCTCTGTCACTAAGCTGTATCCTCAACCCCTAACTCTTAGTTTTATTCATTCTTTCTATGATTTTCTGTTATCTATTTTGTTTTTATTTTTATGTTTATGATTTTACATTTTCTTCCTTCCCCTAGTTATAAATATAGTTTGCTCTTTTTCCAGCTTTTTGAGACATAATGTTAGATGATTTGAGATCTTCCTTTATTTATTAATTCTAGTTCCATACCATTGTGGTCTGAAATGATATTATATAGGTTTTTTGTCTTCTTAAATATATTGAGATTTGTTTTGTGTCCCAATATATATATATTGGAATATATATTCTATCTTGGAGAATGTTCCATGTGTGCTGGAGAAAAATGTGTATTAGACTGTTAGACCCATTTGGTCAAAAGTACAATTCATGTCTCATATTTCCTTATTAATTATCTAAGCTGTACAGAGTCAAAAGTAGGGTATTGAAGTCCTCTACTATTAATATATTGTTGTTTATTTCTCTCTTCATGTACATTAATATTTGATCCATTTATTTAGGTGCTCCAATGTTGGTATATATGTAAATTAATATATATTTACAGTGGTTATGTACTTTTGATGAATTATGGCCTTTATTAAATGATGACCCTTCTTTGTCTCTTACAACAGTTTTTGACTTGAAGTCTATTCTATCAGATGTAACTATAGCCACTCTTCTTTCCTTTGGTTGTCAGTTGCATGGAATATCTTCTACCATCCTCTCACTTTCAGGGGATGAATGCCTTTAAAACTTAAGCAGGTCTCATAGACAGAGTGTAGTTGCTCTTTTTTCAGTCACCTTCTCCCTTTTGATTAGAGAACTTAATCTATTTATATTCAAGGCTCTTATCAATAGGTAAGAACTTACCACTGCCTCTTGTCATTTGTTTTCTATTTTGCACTTTTTCCTCTTCCTCCTCCTCCTCCTCCTCCTTCTTCTTCTTCTTCTTCTTTTTTTTTTTTTTTTTTTGGTTTCCTACCTTATGATTTGACAATTTTCTGTAATAAAAAGCTTTGATTCCTTCCTCTTTTTCATTTGTATTTTCATTTGTATATCTACTATAGTTTTTTGTTGTTGTTGTTGTTGTTTTGTTTTGTGGTCATCATGTGGCTTAAAACAACAATCTGTTTTTAACGATAACAACTTCTGTCACATGCAAAAACTATAGACTTTTATTCCCACCCACACAATTTGTTTTTAATCTCAGATTTTACACCTCTTTATGTTGTATATTCCTTAATAACATTGTGTCTTTAGTTATTTTTTATTATTTTGACTTTTAACCTTCATACTAATGTGTATGAATTACACACCACCAGTACAGTGTTGGAATATTCTAAATTTGGCTATGCATTCACCCTTATCAGTGAGTTTTATACTTTCATACATATTCATAATAATAATTATTATCTTTTTATTTCTGCCTGAATAACTCCCTTAAGTATTTCTTTTAAGACAGGTTTACTGGTATGAACTCAGCCAGCTTTGCTGTCAGTAGATTTTATTTCTTCTTTACTTCTGCAGGGGACTTTGCTCAATATTGTATTCTTGATGGACATGTCATTCCATTCTCCCTTGACTTGGCAAGGTTTCTGCGGAGAAATCCACTACTGGTCTAATGAGGCTTTTCTTTTATATGACTTGAACTTTTTCCCTTTCTGCTTTTAAGTTCTCTGTCTTTGACTTTTAAAACAATTTGATTACAGTGTACTTTAGAGAGGGCTGCTTTGGGTTGGACTTCTTTGAGCTTTGAACATTATGAAATTATGAATCCAGAGCTTTCTTCATCTGGATTTCCAGATCTCTCTAACCTTTAGGACATTTTCACCCATTATTTCATTAAATAAGCTCTCTGTCCCTTTCTCTGTCTCTTTCCCTTCTGAAACTTCCATAAAGAAAATATCTATTGGCATAATAGTGCTCCCTAAGTCTCATATAGGCTGTCTTCACTCTTTTTCCCCTTTGACTGAGTGAGCCATTTTACAAGACCTATCTTCAAGTTCACATATTTGTTCATCTGCTTAGACTGTTGTTGAAACTCAATGTTTTTATTTCATCAATTGGCTTCAACTCTAAAGTTTCTGGGGTTTTTTTAATGCTATCTATCTCTTTGTTAAAGTTTCTAGTCAAATCATGAATTGTTTTCCTGATTTTATTGAATTATCTATTTGTATTTTCTGATACCTAAGTTCCCCCTTAAGATCATTAATTTTGAATGATTTTTAAAGAAATTCATAAATTTTCATTCTTTGGGGTCAATTACTTGATAATTTTTGTGATCCTTTGGTGATATTGTTTTCTCATTTTTTTTTTCATGTTCCTCATGTCCCTGCATTGATATCTGTGTATCTTTTAGTGTAGTCACTTGTTTTAAATTTTATAGAGTGATTTTCACAGGGAAAAACTTTCATATGGGCTCAGCATGCAGTTAGGCAAGGTGTGGTGACTCTGGTTCTGTATGGGCTCAGTTATAGTCACTACTGGTGTTGGTTACAGGTGACTCAGTGGTTAGGCTGCAGGAATCTGTAACGGTAATGGTGGTTGTTTGGGTTATTAGGGTGAAACTTTAGGAATCCTCCTGTTCTTGTCTTTCTCACAGTGGGGCACCTTATCTGAGGGGATGTCTCCTCTTGCTAGATGTGGCATGGTTCATAACCACAACAGCCAGGGAAACCAGGGTACATGTGCTCAGAAGTGTTGTTGAGCTGATTTTCTGGGAATGGGGTCTTGCAAAAGTACAGTAATACCTAAGACTTGAGACATTCTCTACAGCACAAGTGGATGCGATTTCCCCATGAATCTAGGTTCTGTGTTCTGAGGTACACTTTAGACCCAGAGGGCTTGGATGTGACTAGTTCTGATTCTGCAGGATAGGGCACAACACTGTATGGTTCTCGGGGAGAAGGAATGCTCCAGAGCCTTGGCAGGCTGGGAGCAAGACACAACTGCAACTTGGAACATGGAACCAAAAGGATAAGGTGGTAGTTCAGGCTTTGGACACTGGATGATGGGATCTGGTGATAGCCCAGGCTCATTGAGACTAGGTGCAGCACCAAGAATCCAAGAATAATAAGATGCCACCATGGGTCATGGGTTGCTAGGAGCAGCACAGTGGTAACTCCATCCCTGAAGAAGACAGGTGGCTCAGCAGCTTGGAATGTTAAGGGTTGCTCCAGTTCAAATTGGTGAAGTGCTGTGGCTGTCTGGCACAAAGGGTGGGGTGGAATGCCTCACCCAAGGTTATGATTCCTTGAGATGCAATAGGCTGCATCTGCCCCATTCCAGAAAGTGTTACTACACATCAATAAAGCCTCCGGATCCCTAGGAGTGGGACCCTGTGTATTCACTGTGGTATTAGGAGGTACAATTGCTCTAATATACTGGGGGTTTGGAGGTCCCAGGGAGCAGAGTACTTCCTCAACTGTGGTGTAGGAATGGGGTAGGGGTGGAAACTGTTCAAGTGTCTTGGAGGCCTAAGGTTTCCTGGGGGTTAGGGTGCTGCCTCAACTGTGGTACCTGTGGGAAGAACTGCTTTAGTAGTTTAAGGCTCTGGGTTCCCAAAGGCAGGGTCCAATTTCATTTTGACCTCAAGCTTGATGAAGAAAAGGCACAGTCAGACTGGATCTAGTAAACACTGTCAGGAAATCATCCTTCATTCTGATGCCATTTGGATTTTTCTCCTCTGGGAGTAAAATTCATACATTTTGTGCACAGAAGGGAGAAGATACTTACAAATAAAATTGAGGACTGTGCTATTTTTTTTTCTCTGAGGAAGGTTATACATTCTTAATTTTGACTCTAAGTTTGGTCATGTGACTTGCTTTGGACAATAAAATATGAGCAGAAGCTTCCATGGGCACCAGTGGGTCTCTCATACTCTATTTTTCCTCCACCATGAATTCATCTGTATTCCAATGGACTTTCTCCATCAACCTGGATCTTGGAGCAGAGATGACATGGAATAGAGCTTCAGCCAAACTGTAATGAACTTATTGCTCAAATCAGAAATAAATATTGATTGTTATAAGCTTACATGTTTTTGAAGCCCTTGTCACCTCAGTGTAATTTTGTCTGAAGTGACCAACACATCTTTTATTCATCTTTTGGTGTTTTGCTTAATATACTGCCCTTTTGAAAGACATCCTTGAACTCCTATATATTTCCCACCAACAGATGCTTCAGCCATTGGTGAGGAAGATGAGTCACTGTTGTGCTGTAAGAGTAAGTGGTACAGTTGAAGAAGTAAGACTTGCTTCTCATTTTCTCATGACATCATTGAGGTTAGTATTACTATGTTTGAAACAGACCTGTGGAAACCTAGCTCAGCAAGATTTTACATTGGCTTAATATTGGGATGTATTCCTAAAGAACTGCTTAAAAGATCATATTAAAAGCCCTACTTCAAGAGATTAGAATCTCCAGCACAATACCTGTGCTTGTTTTGAACTTGTAAACTACGGTTACTTTCATGATATCAGATACTCAAAAGGCTTTAGTATCTAATAGGGAACATCTAGTGTAAGGCTATTCCCTAATTTATAGGTTTCTAAACTACCACTAAGGGGACATGTTATCATTTCAGTCCAATAGTCATTTTGACTGTGGAATTCCTCTCTAGTGGCATCTAATATATAACAGAGCCAAAATATCTCTGAATAGTTATCCAAAAAAAGGAACGAAAATCACCTTGCTAATCAGGGCAAATGAAAAGGAAGGCAAGATTACTGAAAAAAAATATGTTTTATAGAATATTTTTAAATGGAAAGTTTTACTTTCTAAAAGATACTATTAAAACAAATTGTTACAACATGTAGCATGCTGTGGTGATAAGAGGACAGAGCCTGGAGTCAGGCTACTTAAGTTAGCTTTACAACTTGTTAGCTCTGACTGTCTTGAGCCATACTTCCAAGAAGCAGGCTCTGAGGCAGAGACTTCCATGCAGGAGGCTTACTGGGGAATGTTCTAGAAATCAACATTTGTGAGGGGATGAGAACAAGGAAAAGATGAACTGTGATATAGTTGCAAAAGGTCTCAGCTATTTCTACAGGGAACTCTTGAACTGGGATGGTACCCCAGAGGTTCCTGAATTGAGGCAAGGGGTTACCGGATGTGCATTGCTTCCAAAGGAGGGGAATAACCTTGGATGAATATTTGGTCCAGGGAGATACCTAAGGAGGGACTCACTTGTGACTGTCAGCAGTCATTACACCTAGATGAGGGCCTGGGTCCTGAAAGAGTGTTGGGACATGCACCACAGCACTACAGTTACCTTGGGCATATTTCTGAACATGAACAAAACAACTCAGAGTGTCACAGAGATGCCAGCCCTGAAAACATCTGAACATGGAACAAAAGCCAGAAGCTGCCTAACCCTAGACTATTTAAAGCAAAGATAATGGTCAGTTAAAATCAGTCCTTTAGGTTTGACATCAAATGGAAGGAATAATAATATCTTTCTCATTGGGCTCTTCTGAGGATCAATTAATATTTGTAGAGCACCTTGACATTGCCTACCACATAATGAGACTATACAAATGCTCATTATTCAGTGGAGGTTTGCAAAGAATATATTTTATCAAACAAGGGAGGTTTATAATTAGTCTATTAGTTGTTTTTATGGGAAGGGCCACTCTGGAAGTGCTTCTGAAGGTTTGAAAACAGTTAATTGTCAAGAAAATTGGAAGTTCTCTGTGAAAATATTAAGAAAAGTCTTAATTTTCTTGGAAGCTACTTTTTAACAATCATGCTAACATAAAATTAGTCCTAGGCGTTATTCAAATTACTATGTATTTTGAATTTCTGAAACAAGAATTAAAGTAGTATAATTTTGACACCTTCTTTACTAAATTCCTTACATTATTTTTTTCATTCCTCATTACCACTATCGTAAGAAACAGACCCTACACTGTTATTACTTTTAGGTACAGAAGGAAAACCGAGACTCAGAAGCATTTGCAAGATTGAGATTACATACTCACTCCAAAGCCTCAATGCTTAACCACTATTCCCACTTCCTTCCACATAAACTCAGCTGTTCAAGTCTTCAAAACATCTTATTTCTTCACCATTGCACTCAAAGAAAATATAGCCTACTGGTGTTATGCTCCATAGATTTATAAATAATCCAAAAGCATCATACTGTATAGCTTCTTAATATAAGAATGGAGTTTCTCATCTTGGATAACAAATAATTAAAATATTGAAATGCTAAACTTATCTTCTAT